>NC_069505.1:202973057-203170557 GCF_027579735.1 Bombina bombina | reverse complement strand
CCCAATTTGCATACAATGATGATTTATTATTTATTTTTCTGTAGTATAGTTCCCCCCTCAATAACCACCCCCACCTCCTCCCTGATCCCTTAGATAGAAAATGCCCCCTCCTCTCTCCCTCCTTCCCTTTCCTGTTCCATAGTGTAGGGCTCCCACCTGCTCCTTCCTCCGCCACCGTGTGCGTGCCCAGACCTGTGCGCGCTCCCGGAGCACCCCTGCGCATGATCCCACCCCCCTCTGTCATCATTACCCCCAGCGATAGCTGTCCACCCACCTCCCTGCAGCAGCTCCCACCCACCAACAATCGCACCATTGATGGCCGATGTAGAGAGGGTCACAGAGTGGCTCTCTCTGCATCAGTGTTTGAAAAAAGTTATTGCAGTGATGCTAAATTTTGAGGCATCACGGCAATACCTTGAAAGCAGCTGGAAGTGATCAGGATCGCTTCCAGCTGCTTTAAACCCCTAACGTCGTACAGGGTACATCGCTGGTCTTTAAAGACCAGTTTGTGTCTGACGTACCCTGTACGATGTGTGTCGTTAAGGGGTTAAATCAAAGATGGTGTAAGTAAAACAAACTACTTGTTTTTTGCAGAATGAGCACTTAGAAATTGTTAGTGTAGACCCTGCTCTCAGTGTGATAAGATAAGAGAGCTGACATTTTGGCAACTTAGGTTACATTCTGACTGATCTGAGCATGGGCAAATCTGACTCTCTGTTATCTAGTCTATTCACTTTATAGCAAACCAGCTCATGTTGTTCTAGAAGTTTTATGATATCAGGCTAAGATAAACCTTCCTGCAGAGGCCACAGCCTTCTTGTAGGGCAGTGACGGAAAGTTATGGACACTGCATAAAGGAAGTGTAAAAAAAGAAAGAGAAAGTAAAATCTAAGTGCTGTTTATTAAACTTAGTTTTGGAGGCCGATTTATCAAAGTGCAGCGGATATGATCTGATATAGCGTATCATGTCGGCCGCACATCGATAAATACAGACAGCATATGCTGTCGGCATTTATCATTGCACAAGCATTTCTAGTGAAATGCATGTGCAATGCCGCCCCCTGCAGATTCAAGGCCAAGCAGCCGCTAGTAGGGGATGTCAATCAACCCGATCATATCCGATCGGGCTGATTGCTGCCTGCCGTCTCAGAGGTAGCGGATAAGTTAAGGAGCAGCGGTCTGAAGACCACTGCTTCTTAACTCCTGTTTCCAGCGAGCCTAACGGCTTGCAAGGAAACAAGTGTATACGACCCCATTCGGGCCGTGATAAATCGGCCCCCAAGTTTGCTTTTGGAATCCATTAAAGGGAAATGCTGCATTTACAATGTAAATCACTTACCTAAGTGATCCTCCAGAACGGAGACTTCTATTTTGCAGCCCCTTCCTCTTTCTGACATGAGGTAAGATCCTATATACATCATAGTTGTTAGGTACTGAACTGCAGCATAATGAATGTCCAGTGGCTATCAATACTGGTAATCAGCTATCGCACTTGAGCTAATCAGATACCAGCTGCCACAGTACTTAAGCTGTTACATTTGTAATAGAGAAAGCTACTAGAGATTACCTAAGTAATGGGGCAGACTGAGCAGTCGGGCAATAGGATCTGGATCTAGTGCTCGGCAAGTAAGAAGGCCCCAGGGTGGTGTACTGCTTATGCTCACAGTCATTGTTTGTTTAATGAGCAAGGGCAGCGGTGACACTTTAGCTAATCTAGCGGTTGTGACTGCAAGGGAGTGGGTGGCAGCAGGCAGGCAAATTTTAGTATGGGACAACTGCCCTATTGGTTCTAATCATGAGCTCACTGCTGCACAAGCAGTAACTAAGCTCTAAACTTGGGCAGAGTGGATTTTTCTGTTTTTTCTGGGGGCCCAATAGGGGCAGTTGGCCCTCAAGGGAGGGTCTTTGACTGTGGGGCCCCTGGAGTATGGGGTCTCTGGCCCTTAATGCTGGGTGCCCTGTCCTTGAAGGCTTATTATTGCCCGACTGCCCTGGTTGGTCTCAGAACACCCCTGTTTATGTTGCTATTATGTGTGGCAGCCTGCAGTGCTCCCACAGACCCATTTTTTACAACAACACCTAAGTATGTAGGGTTAATAGCTCTGTTACAGGGTAAAGATTTGTTTTAATTGCCGCTGTGACAGGGACACTGTTCGGGTTTATAATGGTGGGGGCAGTGTTGTGGTTAGGGTTAACTGTGATCTAGGAGCTGCATTGAGATGTAATTCGCTGTCACTAATTAATAGCAAACAGTGTTAGTCACTTTTCCTAAAAATGGAGATTCTGTGACCAGCTTTAGTTTTCTTAGAGGCTCCATTATAGAGGGTGACATAGAATTCTGTATGGCTTTAATCACAACTTGGAGCAATGATCCCAGCTCTGGGCTATGTCACTTTTCAGCAATTCCCTTACACCCATAATGCCCCTAGGCAGCCATACAAAAACTAATGCACATTTTAAAAAACCCTCTTTTAGATTAATTTGAGAACAAAATACTATTGTCCCTTTAATGTATACTTACAATCTTGCCTCTGTAGAACCAGGAAGCAATGGTACCAAACCTTCTCCTTGCTATTTCCAGCTTTACCAGCACCTATCAGGTCTGTGTCACCTTCACTCCATAGAAGCGCAGAGAGGGCGGCAGATTGAATATTAAACCCACGAGACCGTAAATGGTACTGCTTACAGTCCCCAGCTAAATAACACATAGCTATAGCAACCTCTTCACACAAAGCATGGCCTGCAGGCGGCCTGCAATAACAGGCAGAGGCTGAAGGAAGGTGTAAAATAATTTGACTTTTATTGTAAAAGTTAAAAGCAAATAATGTGCTTCTCAGAGCCGCAAATGTGCAATTTCATCAGAATATAAAATGTCCTGTTGTGTTGAGTTTAAATACCTTTCAACACAAGCTATATTAAAACACACATTTAATTTTTAATTCAGTGATCTGTTTATTCTTGTTTTTATATAAATAAAATGTGAGTGTAAAGATAGATTGATAGATGATAGATAGATATATAGATAGATAGATAGATAGATAGATAGATGATAGATTCGATAGATCGATAGATACGTTTTAACGTTTCGTACTTGAAAAGCATGAATTTAGTGAAATTATTAACATGTAACAAATAAAAATAAATAAATAAAACGTGATACTCTGCTTAAAACATTAAAAATTGATTTTCAAGAGATCTTGCTATCAAATAAAATCCACAAATCACAGCAACAGTGTTTTTTGATGGTTTTGAATACCGCTGTCAGAACTGTTCCCATGTAAGGAGGGGGAGCTATCATGCAAGGAATGCATATGAAAAAGCTTCTCATAAGTCTGATGTTGCAAGGTTTTCAAATAGAATGGTTTATGTCTCAATATGCGGCAAAAAGCCACGTGAGACACATCAGATGGGAATTCTGATAAATTAAAATGGTAGGGTTTAGTTCTGAAAGTAACATGAAATTCATAATTAAACTTTCATGATTCTGATTTGCAAGTAAAGAAAAATATTACAATTTACCTTTATTGTAACATGAATTTTGTTCTCTTGGGATCCTTTGTTGAAGAAAATTCCTAGATAGGCTCAGGATCCTAACTCTGCATTTAAAAGTTCCAAAATCTCTGATTTCTGTTGTTTTTTTCATGTCACTGCAGACCTTGCTCTCTTGAATTACTCTTATATTGTTCTAGTATGCAGCAGAGGCTTTCAATCAGAGGGTGGCTTGTGTGGTATTGCTCCATTAAAAACAAGTATTATTAAATGCTGCAATTTTATTATCTTCACTTCTACTATCCTTTAAAAAGGGATTCTAATTCTTAAAGGGATACTAAACACTAAATACATGTCATGTACCTCCCTTTAATCAAGGACACTGCTATTATGGAACTTAGGTTAAACTGTAGGTATCTGAAGGAGAGTGGTTACACATGTGAAAACAGGTCAGCACTGGAATGTAGTGAAAGCTAGATTTAGACATGGCTGCACCCATTAGTAGAAGGAAGTGGAAAATAACTTCAATACTATGTTGTAAAATATATTCACCTAGATTACGAGTTGTGCGTTAGGGTTAAAAAGCAGCGTTAAGAGGTCCCAACCCTGCTTTTTAACGCCCGCTGGTATTACGAGTCTTGAAATGACAGGCTCACTGTTCACTTTTTTGGCCAGACTCGGAAATACCGCAAATCCACTTACGTCAATTGTGTATCCTATATTTTCAATGGGACTTGCATTGCTCCGGTATTACGAGTGTGCCAAAAAGTGAGCGGTAGACCCTCTCCTGTCAAGCCTGGTACCGCATATTAAAGTCAGTAGTTACACTACACTACAATGCCGTAGCATAAAACTCTTAACTAAAGTGCTAAAAAGTACACTAAGACCCATAAACTACCTATTAACCCCTAAACCAAGGCCCCCCACATCACAAAAACTAAAAAAAAATGTAACCCCTTATCTGCCAAACCAGACATCGCCGCCACTATAATACACATATTAACCCCTAAACCGCCGCACTCCCACCTCACAAACATTTGTTAATTATTATTAACCCCTTATCTGCCATCCCTAATATCGCCACCACCTACCTACATTTATTAACCCCTAATCTGCCGCCCCCAATGTCACCGCCACTATATTAAATGTATTAACCCCTAAACCTAAGTCTAACCCTAACCCTAACACCCCCTAACTTAAATATAATTACAATAAATCTAAATAAAATTACTACAATTACCTAAATAATTCCTATTTAATACTAAATTCTTACCTATAAAATAAACCCTAAACTAGCTACAATATAACTAATAGTTACATTGTAGCTATCTTAGGGTTTATTTTTATTTACAGGCAACTTTGTATTTATTTTAACTAGGTAGAATAGTTATTAAATAGTTATTAACTATTTAATAACTACCTAGTTAAAATAAAGACAAATTTACCTGTGAAATAAAACCTAACCTAAGTTACACTAACACCTAACACTACACTATAATTAAATAAATTAACTAAATTAAATACAATTAATTACAATTAAATAAAATTATCTAAAGTACGAAAAAAAACAAGCACAAAATTACAGAAAATAATAAAATAATTGCAATAATTTTAAACTAATTATACCTACTCTAATCCCCTAACAAAATAAAAAAGCCCCCCAAAATAAAAAAAGCCCTACCCTACACTAAATTACAAATAGCCCTTAAAAGGGCCTTTTGCGTGGGCATTGCCCCAAAGTAATCAGCTCTTTTACCTAGAAAAAATCCTATGGGCTGATTCCAATCAGCCAATAGAATGCAAGCTCAATCCTACTGGCTGATTGCATCAGCCAATAGGATTTTTTCTACCTTAATTCCGATTGGCTGATAGAATTCTATCAGCCAATCGGAATTGAAGGGACGCCATCTTGGATGATGTCACTTAAAGGTACCGTCATTTAGTTAGAAGACTCCGGATGAAGAGGATGCTCCACATTGGATGTCTTAAAGATGGACCCGCTCCACGCCGGATGGATGAAGATAGAAGATGCCATCTGGATGAAGACTTCTGCCCGTCTGGAGGACCTCTTCTGCCTGGCTTGGATGAAGACTTCTGCCCGTCTGGAGGACCACTTCTGACCGGTTGGGTGAAGACGTCTCACGATATGGTGATCTTGAAGGGGTTAGTGTTAGGTTTTTTTAAGGGGGAATTGGGTGGGTTTTAGAGTATGGTTGGTTGTGTGGGTGGTGGGTTTTAATGTTGGGGGGTATTTGTACTTTTTTTTACAGGTAAAAGAGCTGATTACTTTGGGGCTTTTTTATTTTGGGGGGCTTTTTTATTTTGTTAGGGGGATTAGAGTAGGTGTAATTAGTTTAAAAATCTTGTAATTATTTTATTCTTTTCTGTAATTTAGTGTTTGTTTGTTTTTGTACTTTAGATAATTTTATTTAATTGTAATTAATTGTATTTAATTTAATTTAGTTAATTTATTTAATTATAGTGTAGTGTTAGGTGTTAGTGTAACTTAGGTTAGGTTTTATTTTACAGGTAAATTTGTCTTTATTTTAACTAGGTAGTTATTAAATAGTTAGTAACTATTTAATAACTATTCTACCTAGTTAAAATAAATACAAAGTTGGCTGTAAAATAAAAATAAACCCTAAGCTAGCTACAATGTAACTATTAGTTATATTGTAGCTATCTTATGGTTTATTTTATAGGTAAGTATTAAGTTTTAAATAGGAATTATTTAGGTAAATGTAGTAATTTTATTTAGATTTGTTGTAATTATGTTTAAGTTAGGGGGTGTTAGGGTTAGACTTAGGTTTAGGGGTTAATAACTTTATTATGGGGGTGGTGGCATTGTGGGCGGCAGATTAGGGGTTAATAAATGTAGTTAGGTTGCGGCAACATTGGGGGCGGCAGATTAGGGGTTAATAAATATAATGTAGGGTTCGGTGATGTTGGGGGCAGCAGATTAGTGGTTCATAACTATAATGTAGGTGTCGACCCCCAAAATCTGTTACACATCTACAACCACAAAAAAACACCCATGCTAAATAGTTTCTAAATTTTGTCCTGAATTTAGAAATACCCAATGTTTACATGTTCTTTGCTTTTTTTGTAAACTATAGGGCCATAAATACAAGTAGCACTTTGCTATTTCCAAACCATTTCTTTTCAAAATTAGCGCTAGTTACATTAGAACACTGATATCTTTCAGGAATCTCTGAATATCCATTGACATGTATATATTTTTTTTTAGTAGACAACCCAAAGTATTGATCTAGGCCCATTTTGGTATATTTCATGCCACCATTTCACCGCCAAATGCAATCAAATACAAAAAATCGTTCACTTTTCACAAATTTTTTCACAAACTTTTGGTTTCTAACTTAAATTATTTACAAACAGCTTGTGCAATTATGGCATAAATTGTTGTAAATTCTTATCTGGGATCCCCTTTTTTCAGAAATAGCAGACATATATGACTTTGGCGTTGCTTTTTGGTAATTAGAAGGCCGCTAAATGCCACTGCGCACCACACGTGTATTATGCCCAGCAGTGAAGGGGTTAATTAGGGAGCATGTAGGGAGCTTTTTGGGATAGTTTTAGCTTTAGTGTAGTGTAGTAGACAACCCCAAGTATTGATCTAGGCCAATTTTGGTATATTTTATGCCACCATTTCACCGCCAAATGCGATCAAATTAAAAAAAAAGTAAAATTTTTCTCAATTTTAGGTTTCTCACTGAAATTATTTACAAACAGCTTGTGCAATTATGGCACAAATGGTTGTAAATGCTTCTCTGGGATCCCCTTTGTTCAGAAATAGCAGACATATATGGCTTTGGCATTGCTTTTTGGTAATTAGAAGGCCTCTTAATGCCGCTGCGCATCACACGTGTATTATGGCTAGCAGTGAAGGGGTTAATTATGTAGCTTGTAGGGAGCTTGCAGGGTTAATTTTATCTTTAGTGTAGAGCTCAGCCTCCCACCTGAAACATCAGACCCCCTGATCCCTCCCAAACAGCTCTCTTCCCTCCCCCACCCCACAATTGTCCCCGCCATCTTAAGTACTGGCAGAAACTCTGTCAGTACTAAAATAAAAGGTATTTGGCCCTTTTTTTTTTTTTTTTTTAAAAAAAAAAGCATATTTACATATGCTGATGTGTATGATCCCCCCTTAGACCCCAACCTCACTGATCCGCCACCTAACAGCTCTCTAACCCTTCCCCTCTGCCTTAATGGGTGCCATCTTGGGTACTGGCAGCTGTCTGCCAGTACCCAGTTTTGCAAAAAATGTGCCTTTTTATTAAAAAAAAGCCCTTTTCTGTAGTGTAGCTTTCCCCCCCCCCCACCAAGACCAACCCACAACCCCTTCCAGATCCCTTAGATTAGATTTTTAATGTTTAAACTTTCTTATTTTTTTTTACTTTTAACTTTATGTTTTTCTGTAGTGTAGCGGTTCCCACCCACTCCCGCCTCATGCACGCGCCCGCCCACCAACCCCCGTGCACGCGCGCGCTCCCGTGGGTCCCGCCCCCCTCCACTCCATACAGAGCATCGATGGCCACCCACCCGCCTCCCACGTAAGCTCCCACCCACCAACGATACCGGCCATCGATGTCCGGTGCAGAGAGGGCCACAGAGTGGCTCTCTCTGCATCGGATGGCCAAGGGGGGTTATTGCAGGATGCCTCCATATCGAGGCATCACTGCAATAACCGGAAAGCAGCTGGAAGCGAGCAGGATCGCTTCCAGCTGCTTTCCAGACCAAGGACGTATGCCACACGTCCTCGGTCATTAACTGTATTTTTTTTGAGGACGTGTGGCGTACGTCCTTGGTCGTTAAGGGGTTAATAAGTGTAAGATTAGGGGTGTTTAGACTCAGGGTTCATGTTAGGGTGTTAGGTGTAGACATAAATGTATTTTCCCATAGGAATCAATGGGGCTGCGTTAGGAGCTTTACTCTGCTTTTTTGCAGGTGTTAGGTTTTTTTTCAGCCGGCTCTCCCCCATTGATACCTATGGGGAAATCGTGCACGAGCACGTTTTACCAGCTCACCGCTAATTTAAGCAGCGCTGGTATTGAGGTGAGCTGTGGAGCTAAATTTTGCTCTTCGCTCACTTTTTTGCGGTTAACGCTGGGTTTCTAAAAACCCGTAATAACAATGCTGTCTGCAAGTGAGCAGTTAGCTTAAACTGCTCGTTAGCACCGCACCCCTCCTATCGCAAAACTCGTAATCTAGATGATTGTGTTTTCAATGTAAAATATTTATTAAGGGGCATGTTTAGCATTTAAACACTATTGCTTGGCCACACTTTTTAAATCTATTAAGTTCAAAATTGGACAGCTTTGACAGTCATCACCAAAATGAGCAGCAAATACATCTTAAAGGGACATTACACACTCATTTTTTCTTTGCATAAATGTTTTGTAGATGATCTATTTATATAGCCCATAAAGTTTTTGTTTTTTTTAATGTATAGTTTTGCTTATTTTTAAATAACATTGCTCTGATTTTCAGACTCCTAACCAAGCCCCAAAGTGTTATGAGAATACCGCCAGCTACCTTCTCCAGCTTGCTCCTGTTTGTGTAAAGGGCCTTTTCATATGCAAAAGAAGGGGGAGGGGGAGTGTCTTATTTCTTACTTGCAGTGGGCTTTCCAGCTACCTTTTCAACAGAGCTAAACTGACAGTTTCTAAGTACGTTTTTAAACAGTTTTATACTGAATGTTTATATCAGTATCTGTGCATCTTATTCTTTATAGTAGTGCCTTTTACATGCAGTTATATGAAAATGAGTGTGTACTGTCCCTTTAAGGTAAAAAAAAGTTCAATGAGTATCTACAAATAGCAGTAAATATATTACAATTTGAAAATTATAGTTTAAATTAAAAACATTTTCAATGGTGTGTGTTTGAGCGCTACTGAGATCTCTTGAATCAAATCCCAACTTGGACCAGTCCATAACATTTCAGGATATATATTTTGGATTCTACAATAAAGTGCAATTGGTGAGATTAATAAATAATATCATATGCTCTCAGTCTTACCAGAAGCTTCTCAATGTATAGTAAACCTTGTATAGTGTCACAGTTTGGATATGAATGGGTTAAATGATAAATTATTCAAGATGCCTTTGTTTCTTTGGAATGTAGACTCCATTAAAAGGGAGATGGCTCTGCTTTGCTCCTTATCTTGAGGTGCCATAGCCCATTTAAATTTATGACCTTAAGACCCCTCTGTGAATCCTTAGTAACATGCCTGCTGGGTGGGCAAAATAGAAGAAGCTAGTGCTTAAACATTTTTTAGACAGCAGCCCTTATTAGAGAGATGTTTAGTAACCTTGTCATGCCCTCTCTAGCTTCTATAGTACTGGGGTACCTAAACCATGGGAAACTGAGTTATTCAACATTAAGTAAAAAAAAAAAAAAAGCCTCATCTTTAGAATTCTGTGTCAAAGACAAAACGTTGAGGAATCGATATTCAGTTTAGGTTAGGACATTTAAATACTTGGATAATGGAATATTGTTTATTTTGTATTAAAACCACAAATGTTTTGGTAAAATAATGATCAAAGGTCCTGACAAATTTAGATTGATTGAGGGTCTGGTTAAGTGATCAAGAGTCATTACAGATGTAAACTAACCAGGGGAGGGGCTAGAAAAGTATAATAACCCCCCAGTGAAAAACCAGGGTGATTTATTGTAAATATCCACTGGACGTCTTTCCAGCATTATATGAATTCTTTATATTAAAAGTGCAAAAAAGGAAACAGTTCCACATTATTGCTTGCTCACATATATTTTATGGGGCCGAATGATCAAGCTCCGAACGGAGCTTGCTGACCCGTGTTACTGGTGAGCCTTCAGACTCATCAGGAAACACAAGTTATGTAGCAGCGGTCTAAAGACCGCTGCTCCATAACCTGTCCGTCTGCTCTGAGGAGGCGGACAGACATCGCCGGAAATCAACCGGATCGAATATGATCGGGTTGATTGACACCCCGTGCTAGCCACAAATCTGCAGGGGGCAGCATTGTACCAGCAGTTCACAAGAATTGCTGGTGCAATGATAAATGCTGAGAACATATGCTGTTGGTATTTATCGATGTGCAGCGGACATGATTCGCAATATCGGATCATGTCCGCTTGCATCTTTTTAAATATGCCCCTATGTGTTTATTTAACCCCGGAAATGCACTACTGCAACCTTTATAAACACATCTAGTGTTTGGCCGGAATGTCCCATTAATATTTATTTTTAGTATCACTCTTTACAGTGGTAATAAAGATTAGGGACATTATGGAATTCACATGAATGCATTTCAGTTTTTTAAAGTATCAGTGAGAATTGGAATTCACATGAATGCATTTCAGTTTTTTAAAGTATCAGTGAGAATAATCTTGCAGAGAAGTATTTGGTAGCAAAGGATTTTGAAGTTATCTTTCCCTTTTACTACCTAAGTTTTGGATACTAATTTATTTGGTTTTGTGGCAGTTAATGGCTTCTCTTAATAGCTGCTTTAAAAAAAAAAAAGCACATCAAATATTTATTTTCTGTAGTAATGTTTCCCAAATTACTGTACTTTTTTTACAGTCATTTTTCAAGTACTCTTTCAGCTTATTTATAACTGTTCCTTACTGGCCTCAGCAAGGGAGATTTAAATAATAAAAAGTATTTTAACTTAGGATAACTTAGTCCAATGATCAAAGCTTTCCGTGTGTTAGACGTGAAAAATCATGCCGACACTCGCAGGGTCTGCCCTCAGGAAAGTAAGTGTAAGGCATTTTAGCCTGTAATGTATCTTAGGGTTAAGGCCCTTAGGAGCTGAGTGTGTGTTTTGTGTATGCAACATTCTTGCTAGTGAGGGAGGTGGAATTTTTACTTACCTTGTTGGATGGATTCAACAAGCTTCCCATCCTCCCTCCCCTTTAATGTTTTGGTTTCAGATGGGGTGGAATTCGGTTGATCCTTTTGGGCCATTAGTGCATCTGAGGCCCAAGGAGTTTAGACAAAATATCTTTGTAAGTCCTGGGACGGTAGTTCTTAGCTCCCCTGGGTTCAGCATGCTGGGCGACTACTTGGCCTTGGACCTTCTAATTAGGAGTTTCCCTATGTTTATCACATTTAGCCAGGCAGTTGGTCTGGGCTCAGACTGCGGACAGAGAGAGAATCGAGTGACGGTCATTGCAGATGACATCCCCTGGTGCAGGCATGGGGGTTCTCCTCATCCGCCAACTAAAAGGGGAAATCCAATTAGGATAATTGACAGCCCTGCAAATGGCCAATTGGCTGGTGCAATGCTTGTGTAATATTAAATGCGGAGAGCGTCTCCTATCTGCTCGAAGCGAGGTCCAGCACACATGATTTGCGGTAGTAAATCATGTCCATCCAACCTATGATTAATGGAGCCCATTGTCTAAAGAAATAGTGAACGCCAATACCCTAGCTACATTTAAAAATGGTGAAGATACATTTCTGGCTTGAAGCAGGGATACAGTTGCTTGTATTAAGTTGGTTGGCTTTCTAATCGTATTGATGTAAGTTCAGTTGGCAGCTTCTTTACTGTAAATCATAAGGGATCTATATAGGTTAGTACTATGTTACTAAGAGATCAAGGTCAATTTAATAAAAGTTGCTTGAAATGTCTTTTAAAATTGCATAATTTAAATGTTCTTTTAAATAACTAATACATTTAATTGTAATACAGCTGTATATTAGTCTCGTGCTTATCTTAACTTTAAATAGCTCATATGTCCTAAGTGTTCATTATCGATTTAAAGTCAGCCCTTATTGCAGCAACCCCCACTCAGGACAGGTTAGTGAAGTAAGAAACTGATAGGTCGGTACAAACACACTTCATGAATGCACTTTGTGTTAGTATATTACATGTGCTTATCTGTTTCTTATGTCTTCTCGGAGTGGGAGTGAGCACAAGTCATTAGGGACTTTTCAATTAACAGACCGCCACTCTGTTAGTGAATACAAAATGCCAGCAGATGGCGCTATAGAGTTTTGGTCCACTAATGGAAAAGTTCCTATGGGTGAATAAATTCCCCTTTCTCCACTATCCTTTTTTTGCCTCCGCCTAAGGGGGGGGTTCAAGGGCTTCGCCCCCTTATGTAAATGTCACTTGGGGTGGATGCCAAAGGATCGGTGGATCGCCTTACTAAATGTGACAAGCGTAACAGCAGCAAAAACAATGCAGGGAAAGAGAATCAAGCACCCGAGAGGGAAGTTATGCTTCTGAAAATAATGGTACATTTCCATTAATGGACCAAAATTCTATAGCGCCATCTACTGGCATTCTGTATTCACCAACAGAGTGGCGGTCCGTTAATGGAAAAGTCTCATTACATTTAAGATCAAAATCTATTTTTAAAAACTAACATTTTAATATATTTCTATTTCATATCAATTATACAGTATGTTACTGTTTAATCCCTGCTTAAAATGAAGTCATTTTCCTTTCATTTGTCTTTGAGTTTAAAGCAACAGTAAATATTTTAGGAACTTATGATTCCCATAAAGAATACAATTTAAAAAACAAACAAACGAAAAACAAAACTTTCTTATTTACTATTATATTTACCTAAAACTTAGCTCCTTTCCATGACCCTATACTTAGGAGTGAGCTGTGTATTGAGAACTATGTGGCAGCAGTGTTTGCAACATTTGTAACAAATGTTATATATTTGTATTATTGTACCAATTAGACATATGCATTCATTTAGTTACAGATGCCTATTCGTGATGAAAACGACAGATATTTGCTTTGTTTCCATGAAACAAATATCTGAACGAATGCATTAGTTTTAATGAAAACAAATATGTACTAACAAGATTCACCAGTGTACATTCATTTGCTTTAAATTAGCTTTAAAATGTAAAATACTTACCTATAGTGCACTAGGGAGTTGCGCTAATCCTTACCCTTCTTCACAGAGCCCAGACCTGCGCTAAGCCTCCTATAGATAAGTATAAAACTACAGCTTGACATTTTTTGACCTGTAGTAAATTAGCATTTACATTAGTTTTAAAGAAAACTAATGTAAATGTTAACAAATATTTTCAGAACATTCGTTCTGAATAATTACTCTGAAACAAATTATTCGCTGCTGCTCGTCTAGTACCAATTGCAGATCTAGATAGGCAATCAATGTGGTCAGTTGCTAAGACTGCAATTTGCAATATGTAGGTGTGACGACTAGGGGGGGCATCTTAATGACATTACTTTAATCAGTCCCAGTTCTGCATTAGCAGAACATTTCATTGCTAAATGTAGGTGCTGCATAAACACCTTTAAAGGGATACTAAACCCATCTTTTCTTTCTTTCACGATTCAGATATGCAGCGGTTCCCTGGGGATACACGTAGGACCGGTTGGGGGTACGTTAATCTATTATTGGTAATGACAGAATTTGCCCGCCTTAACAAAACAAAAAAATAAAGTCCTCCTACCTAGTGCTACTGATTTTGCATGCTGCAGATATTGGTGGCACAGTGTAAATGCACACTACACTTTATGCGGGATGTTGTGCACTGTGGGCAGGGCACAGGCTGGCTGAGGCTATGCTTAGTTAGTGTTTTTTTTTTTTATTATTTATTTATTTTCACACCAGCAGTGTACAATGTTACAAAACAGAAAGCAAAAACCAAGCAAAAAACACAGACGCTTTATCCTTTGCGCCACACAGGGCCAAATCTTCAAACTCTAACACAATTACCAGTTCAACCCGTGTGGCTACATACTTGTTGCTAAAAAAAGACTTATGCACAATACTGGAATTTCTAGCAGTTTAAACCACAACCATACAAATCCCATACAAAACAACACTAAGAAATAAAACAACTAAAACAAAAAAAAAAAAAAATACATCACAAATCTCTCTCCCTGCCCCCCCCCAACAGTCGGCCTAGGGGCATATCCACTCTCCCCTTAGGTTAGACTCTAAAATATACACTGAATCTCTAAAGGCTGAAATAACCAACTTCCTGGTGTTTATATCCAGCGACTTAATATAGATTTCCCATTTAGCAAAAAAGGCCTCTATGCTTATTTCCATATCCATCTGGGTTTTAATCTGCTCTAGAAATAGCTGATAATGTATACCTTTCTTCAATTCTGCAAATTTGGGCTCCTTGTGAGATCGCCAGTTTTTCAAAATTATTTTCCTACCTATAAGAATAACCGTATTTATTAATAAAGGGTTCCACCCAATTTCCTCATACGTTGTTAGAAAGAAAACATTCTGGCAAGTAATATGGGTATGTCGTTGAAGAAGTTTTGTTACCCAAAATGAAATTTTACCCCAAAACCTCTGAATCACCGGGCAAAACCAAAACATATGGTATATATCAGCTAGGACTAATTTACATCTGATACAACACAAGCTATCTCTTCCTTTTACCCATGGCGAGAGAGACTTCGGGGTAACATACACCTGATATAAGATTTTAATTTGTTGTTCTCTAAAGTATTCCCCTGTCATAGCCTTCGCTACTCTTTTAACCGAACTAATCAGAAGCTCTGGCTCTATAGAAATAACCGAACACTCCCTCCATCTTAAGGTTAGATATTTAATATTACTCGTATCTTGATTAACTAATAAAGCCCCATATATGGATGAGATTGAGAGTTTCCCTAGACTAAATAAGCAAAGAATTTGTTTTAAGGCTTTATTATTCCACTCCAAACCTGGCGTCTTCAGAATTTGTTCAGCATAATGCCGAAGTTGCAAAAAAGCGAAGTATTGGGAGTTGGTAATACCGAATTCTAATTTACACTCATTGAAAGTCTTAACTCTATTCTCCGATATATTAATTATTTGAATCATATATTTGACCCCAGCATTAGTCCACTTCCCAAATCTTGAAGAATCATATCCCTCCGAAAACTCTGGGTTCCCTCTAATCGTTAGGTATGGAGAGACCCTAAAGTTGGAACCCGTTCTCGCACAGAATTTACGCCAAGCCCGTATCGGTTGTTCAATAATTTTTAATTTTTTGATCCATTTAGGAATTTCAGTTGGCAACATATGAACCAAGGCTTTCAGAGAAAATGGTGCGACTAGCCCTTCCTCTATGTTATATATCGAGAAGTGATCTGTCTCTAAGAACCAGTCTACCACATACTTCATATTAGCTGCTAAATTGTAAGCTTTGAAGTCCGGGACGGCCATTCCCATTCCCTTCCTCCCAGCTGACAAGCGCCTCATGGCTATCCTAGATCTGCTGTTCTTCCAAATAAATTGCCTAATGTGTTTATTGATTATCAAGCTATCCCTCTTTGCCAAAAGAAGAGGCATAGCCTGAAATACATAGAGAAATTTGGGTAGTGAGATCATTTTTATTAACTGAATCCTACCAGATAAGGACAAGGGCAAGTTCATCCATCTATCTATGTCTTCTTTAAGTGATATAATAAGTGGGAGAAAGTTTAGACTATACCACTTCCCTGGGTCGCATGAGAATTTCAAACCCAAATATGAGATATATTCTTTTGCTTCCATAAAGGGGGTTAAAGGAGAATCTTTATTTTTAATCAGCCACATTATTTCCGATTTACTCTTATTTATTCCAAAACCTGTAAAGGTCTGATATCTGTCCAAAGCATCAACAATTAATGGTAAATTATTTCCCAGATTTTGTGTAAAAATAAGCACATCATCAGCGTAGATTGCTTGTTGTATCCTAGATTGTCCTATATCTATTCCTTCTAGATATTCTCTAAAATAAATAGCTAAGGGTTCCAATGATAAATTAAATAGCAAGGGTGAGATAGGACATCCCTGCCTTGTCCCTCGCTGTAAATTGAATTTATCCGAGAGAATAGAGTTAATAACTAGAGCAGCCTGGGGTGTATTGTATAATAATGTGATAATATTCACAAAATTACCCTTAATCCCGAAGTTTCCCATAGCAGTAAACATATGATCCCAGATCAGAGAATCAAAAGCCTTCTGTGTATCAATAGATATAATAGCAGCATCCTTAGCAAGAAATGATCCCTCTTTCTTAGCTATGTCACAGTAATTTATTGCAAGTTCTAATTTTCTAATATTTTTTACCAACGTCCTACCTTTCATGAATCCAGTTTGGTCTGGGTGCACAAGTGGGCCAATGACTATCTGCAGTCTATTCACTAGAATGTGTGTTAATATCTTGTAGTCCACATTCAACAAGGAAATGGGTCTATAAGACTCAATACATTTCAAATCCTTCCCCTGTTTTGGTACCAGGACAATCCTGGATTCATTAAAGTATTTAGTTGGGCTAATCCCCTCTATAAGAAAGGAGTTAAACATATCCTTTAGAATATGGATTATTTTGTCCCCGATGATCTTATATAACTCCCCAGGAATATCATCAGGTCCCGAAGCCTTATTAAGCTTTAATTTGTTAATAGTCTTACTGATTTCTTCCTGAGTTATTGGGGTGTTCAGCATTTCAAGGTCTTCCTTCTTAACTTGGGGGAGCCTAATACTTCCCCAGAACTGCTCCTTGTTACTTTGCTCAATTTTTCTCTCCCTGTACAAATTTTGGAAGTGCTGTTGAAATTCCTTAATAATATCCAATGGCTGGGTGATGATTTTACCTTTCACTTTAATAGCCGTTATGTTTTTACTTGATTTCTGAAAACTAATCATTTTAGCCAGGAACTTCCCTGACTTATTACCATACACCATAAATTTACTATTGCGCCTCGTTTCTGCTTGTATTTCTTTAGCTATACACCAATCATCTCTCTGTTTCTTAGCCTCTAGGTATTGATTCCAGTTCTCACTGTTATTATTCTGTGTGTATCTTTGAAATTTATTGACAATCTGATTCGTGAGTTGTAACCACTGGCTATTGTTTATTTTTTTCGCTTTAGCCAAATAGGCTATTATTTCTCCTCGAATTACTGCCTTGAAGGCTTGCCATAATATCTCTATATTCTCAACCGATCCCTTATTTTTGTCTAGGTATTCCTCCCACTTACTTGACAAGAAGTTCAGAAACTTCAAATTTGTATATAAGTAATTTGGGAAGAACAATCTATTGTTTGGTAGTTTATTAGTGCTAATTACTAATGATAGCGAGATTGGCGCATGATCAGAAAGGGTAATTGGCATTATTGTTGTTTTTTGAATCAGGGTGTACAAGTTCTTACTAACTAAAAACATATCAATACGCGCAAGGGATTTATATGCTTTGGAGAGACAAGTGTATTCCTTAGTATCTGGAAAAGTATTTCTCCATATATCTAGGAGATCTAAATTATAACAAAATTTTTTAAATGTTCTAGTGTCCCTATTTCCAGAATGCTGCTTCCCCGCCTGTTGCTTCCTGTCTATTAAGCCTGATGCGACCATATTCAAATCCCCCCCCCAGAATAATATTCCTATCTGATCCCATCAATTTATCCTGCAACATTTTCCAAAAACGTTTTTTCTTTTCATTAGGGCCATATACATTACACACTATAATTCTCCTCCCCTCTAGTTCCATTTCCAAAATGATAAATCTATCCTGTGGGTCCATTTCCTTTTTCATGATTTGGTATTGCAAATTTTTCCTAAATAAGATGGCAACCCCTTTTTTCTTATGGATAGCTGGGGCGTATACCACTTCTCCAACCCATCCCCACTTCAACTTCTGGCTTTCCCCCTCATCGAGATGCGTTTCTTGCAGCATACCTATGTCTATTTTAAGTTTATTCAAGTGTTGCAAGACCGCTTTCCTTTTGATTGGAGAATTAAAACCACCAACATTCCAGGAGCCTATCTTATACCTCCCACTCATTCAGTATTCAAATATTCAAACATGTTACACCCTCTACTCCCAACCTGGTCGGAGGGGGTGGGAAGCAAGCAAGAGAGAGAGAACAAAAAAAAAATATATAAAATAAAGAAGTCCATTCATCCATCCAGAAACCACCCCCTCCCCACCCAATCTCTTAGCATAGAATTCAACCAATCCCTTGTGTGGTTCTTCTAACAACAACCTACTGTTCCCTAACCTATGATCCATCCTATTCTAGTATCGACCCACTTGTCCTCAATTATGTCCTTCTCTGTCACCTAACTTCCTCTAATAGGAATTTTTCTGCTTCCTGAGGATTGTCAAAGGTCTTAAACCCATCTGGAGTTTTAATACTTATTTTAGCCGGGTACAGTAATCTAACTATTCTACCTTCCTTTATTAATTTAGAGCATAAGGGTGCGCACAGTTTCCTCCTGTTAGAGGTTTCATAGGAAAAGTCCTGAAAGATAAGGCATTTCTTATTTTGGTAAAAAACCTCCTTCTGGAGCCTATATGCCTGTAATATCCTTATCTTATCCTGATAATTCAGATACCGAACAATGATTGGTCTTGGCCTAGTTTCCCCAATTTCCTGTGTCCTGGGCATTCCAATCCTATGAGCACGCTCCACTATCATTGCCTGCTTGTCTACTGAGATTTGTAATAGCGTCGGTAACTGAACTGCAGCGAAGTGCAAAAGATCTTTTTCTAACAAGTTTTCAGATATTCCCACAATGCGCAAGTTATTTCTCCGTGACCTATTTTCGAGGTCTTCAACCTTATCACTTAAAAATTTGACTTGTTTTTGTATAACTGATAACTCTCTATCTTTCTCAATATCTCTATCCTCTAAGTCCGAGATGCGCTGCTCAACTAAACCAAGCCTTGCAGAGATTTGTTTTGTTTCTTGTGAGATTACCTCTACAGTGTTTTGAATTGCCTCAAATTTGGGTAAAAAAAGGGCAGTGATTTGTTTCAACAATTCAGTATTTGTTATTAAGTCTGGCCCTGATTCCTGTGAAGTTTCTGTGACTAACTCAGTACTGCGCCTAGGCTGCTTTTTTTCCTGTTGCCTTCTCCCTGTCATGGCTACTGTTTTATTGTTAGGTACTGAAGATATATATTTATCCATAGGGGAATATATAAGAGGGGAAAAGGAACGTAATAGTTCAATCTCCCATATGCCTTTACTGTCAGTCTTGAGCACACGGTTCAGCTTAATTTTATTCTAACCCAACCTCCAAAATTTACTATTATTATTCGCCTAAATAGTCTCTACACATCATGTTATGGACAGAATGCACACCAGTATTAGTTTGAACACAAACAAATTACATACTATCTTGCAATAAATACCACAAATGGGAAGTCTTCCATGAGTTATGTAGAGATACTAAAAGAGACCAATGCTTACCCTACAAGAGGAGAGAGATACTAAAACACCAGAGATTTCCCTTAGAGAGGAAAGATGGAAAAGATGAAGAACAAAGATACATAGGCAATTTACATACTATCTTGCAATAAATACTTCCCATGGAGAATCCTCCATGAGTTATGTAACATATTAGTACTTGATAAGTCCAAAGCTAGTGCCGACTTCACTCAGCCCTGTTTTCCACCCAAGAAAAGCAGCGTTGTTCTTGCAACTGTATCCTTAGATATTCAAAAAGATTCTTTCTTTTCTTCTAGATTCCAAGATCTAGATTTAAACGGCACTCAGTTGTGCCAGTAGTTGCGGGCTGGGCCTTTAGCAGCAGTCCAGCATGCTGTTTCTCTCCTGGTATAGTTGCTCCACGGTTTATACATGTAAGAAAAAAAAGAAAAAACAAGCAGGGCCATCCCTGTGTAAATCCATTTAAGCCAAATACAGAGCTACATCTACGTGTACAGGGTACTCACAAAATCAGCGGCACTCTATTGTGCCTAATGATGCTGGCTAGACCTTTCACAGCAGCCTAGCACGCTGTCTCTCTGCCGTTCCTTCACCAGTGCTGGTATCTCCATCAAATATGTAACAAAGAGAAGAAGAAGAACAAGAGCACAAGGCCTCATGTGTGTAAAACTGTAAGATGGGGTTTATAGCTTTACATATGGTTTTCAGAATAATACTCACAAAAAAAGCGGCACATCAGTGTGCCATTATAAGCAGGCTGGACCTTTTACAGCAGCCCAGCACGCTGATTTCTGTGAAGCAACCATCAATCCCCTTGATGTATGTTATAATTTTATAGTCCTTTTTCTCTGACTTTTTTCCCCCCTTTCTTATCAAAGGGAAAGTAAGGGCAAAACAAACACAGGGCGCTACTTTTCAGGCAGGGATGGAACGGTGGGGGTTTTCCCTTGTTTCCACAGCGCCTTTTCAGGGGGTAGATGGCTGTGCTGATTATGCCAATCTATAGTCCTCTATATGCACCAAATGTGCTAATCACTCACGGCTCAAGATACTGCGAGTGAGAGGGGGGAGCAGCCAGAGAGGCAGGGGAAAACTATATGTGGCAACAGAGTTATGATTAATTTACAGTATCATATATACAAAGGGTTAAAACTTATAGCCCCCAGGTTATACTTTTGCCAACTAATACAATAAGCCCCATTCAGAGATATATAGCTCAAATTCTTACTTACCCTCAGGCCGCTTCCCCCCCGCCCAAACAGCACCCGCCTAGCAAGTGTACTGCGCCACTTGTGGAAACCGGGGAGAGGAACCGCTCATCTGCTGGCTGTGGAACCCGGCGTCGGTTGCGGTCTCCTCGCTCCCGGTGTCCTAAGCACTCCGATGGGCCTCTCCACTTCCTAGCGCATCTCGCGTGCTACCCTCCAAAGTGCTGCGTCAGTACGTAGGACCTCCCCCCACATGCTTAGTTAGTGTTAGTGTGCACCATGTACAGCACCGCCGGCACGCACCCACCCAGCCGACCCCAAAAAACAGACATGTGTGCTCATTGTGCTGGTCTCTGCTCTGGGGCAGGAGTAAAGTCAGTGCGCCACCCTGTGCGCAGGTGGTTGCAGGCTTATATATATAAGGAGGATCATCTGGAGTGGACTGGGGATCTTACCGATAAACCGGGTAAGCCTATATATATATATATATATATATCTCTTTGTCAGGCTCACTGTCTGTAATCATTGCTAAATGCCCTATTACAATTCCTAGATCCTGTCTGACAATTTCAGACTTATATCTGGCTGATACCATTTTAAAACAAGCTGACATTTATCAATAAGTCCTCTTTTTTATTGTCCCCAGCAAGCACCACTTATGACTCGTATGGCCCTAACTACTGTATGTCTTCTGTTATGTTTTGTGTATCTTTCATTGAACTCCCAATATGACTGAAGAGCATGCTGTCTCATGCAATTATTAAATAATAATATAATAATGTCCTGCTTTGTTTCCAGTAGAAATGAAAAAATATCTATCATGTTATAAACACTGAACATCTCTATTTAAGACATTCTCCAGTTATCTTGGATAGACACACTTTTTTTGTGCCAATCACATTTCAGTTCTGAAATTATTTCTAAATGTAAAATTTACAATGAAAGAGAATACTTTCCCAATTCCCATCTGCAATAATTCCCATCTGCAATCAGTATATATATATATATGAAACCTATCTATTTTGAGGGATGGGTGGGGGTAATAAAGAGAGGGGGTACTCATAAATGAAAAGCCTAATCAAGGGGTACGGGAGAAAAAAAAGCTTGGGAACCGCCGAGAGAGAGCAGCAATTTTAAGCAACTTTCTTATTTACTCCTTTTATCAATTATTCTTCGTTCTCTTCGGGATTGTTATAGAAACTCTAAGATTAGTAACTTACTGCTCTATCGGCTAGATTTGGAGTTTGGCGGTAAAAGGGCTGTTAACGCTCCGCGGGTTTTTTTCTGGCCGCACCATAAATTTAACTCTGGTATCGAGAGTTCAAACAAATGCTGCGTTAGGCTCCAAAAAAGGAGCGTAGAGCATTTTTACCGCAAATACAACTCTCGATACCAGAGTTGCTTACGGACGCGGCCGGCCTCAAAAACGTGCTCGTGCACGATTCTCCCATAGGAAACAATGGGGCTGTTTGAGCTGAAAAAAAACCTAACACCTGCAAAAAAGCAGCGTTCAGCTCCTAACGCAGCCCCATTGTTTCCTATGGGGAAACACTTCCTACGTCTGCACCTAACACCCTAACTTGTACCCCGAGTCTAAACACCCCTAACCTTACACTTATTAACCCCTAATCTGCCGCCCCCGCTATCGCTGACCCCTGCATTACACTTTTAACCCCTAATCTGCCGCTCCGTAAACCGCCGCCACCTACGTTATCCCTATGTACCCCTAATCTGCTGCCCTAACATCGCCGACCCCTATGTTATATTTATTAACCCCTAATCTGCCCCCCACAACGTCGCCGACACCTACCTACACTTATTAACCCCTAATCTGCCGACCGGACCTGAGCGCTACTATAATAAAGTTATTAACCCCTAATCCGCCTCACTAACCCTATCATAAATAGTATTAACCCCTAATCTGCCCTCCCTAACATCGCCGACACCTACCTTCAATTATTAACCCCTAATCTGCCGACCGGAGCTCACCGCTATTCTAATAAATGTATTAACCCCTAAAGCTAAGTCTAACCCTAACACTAACACCCCCCTAAATTAAATATAATTTTTATCTAACGAAATAAATTAACTCTTATTAAATAAATGATTCCTATTTAAAGCTAAATACTTACCTGTAAAATAAATCCTAATATAGCTACAATATAAATTACATTTATATTATAGCTATTTTAGGATTAATATTTATTTTACAGGTAACTTTGTATTTATTTTAACCAGGTACAATAGCTATTAAATAGTTAAGAACTATTTAATAGTTACCTAGTTAAAATAATTACAAATTTACCTGTAAAATAAATCCTAACCTAAGTTATAATTAAACCTAACACTACCCTATCAATAAAATAATTAAATAAACTACCTACAATTACCTACAATTAACCTAACACTACACTATCAATAAATTAATTAAACACAATTGCTACAAATAAATACAATTAAATAAACTATCTAAAGTACAAAAAATAAAAAAGAACTAAGTTACAGAAAATAAAAAAATATTTACAAACATAAGAAAAATATTACAACAATTTTAAACTAATTACACCTACTCTAAGCCCCCTAATAAAATAACAAAGCCCCCCAAAATAAAAAATTCCCTACCCTATTCTAAAATACAAAAATTACAAGCTCTTTTACCTTACCAGCCCTGAACAGGGCCCTTTGCGGGGCATGCCCCAAGAATTTCAGCTCTTTTGCCTGTAAAAAAAAACATACAATACCCCCCCCCCAACATTACAACCCACCACCCACATACCCCTAATCTAACCCAAACCCCCTTAAATAAACCTAACACTAATCCCCTGAAGATCTTCCTACCTTGTCTTCACCATCCAGGTATCACCGATCCGTCCTGGCTCCAAGATCTTCATCCAACCCAAGCGGGGGTTGGCGATCCATAATCCGGTGCTCCAAAGTCTTCCTCCTATCCGGCAAGAAGAGGACATCCGGACCGGCAAACATCTTCTCCAAGCGGCATCTTCTATGTTCTTCCATCCGATGACGACCGGCTCCATCTTGAAGACCTCCAGCGCGGATCCATCCTCTTCTTCCGACGACTAGACGACGAATGACGGTTCCTTTAAGGGACGTCATCCAAGATGGCGTCCCTCGAATTCCGATTGGCTGATAGGATTCTATCAGCCAATCGGAATTAAGGTAGGAATTTTCTGATTGGCTGATGGAATCAGCCAATCAGAATCAAGTTCAATCCGATTGGCTGATCCAATCAGCCAATCAGATTGAGCTCGCATTGTATTGGCTGATCGGAACAGCCAATAGAATGCGAGCTCAATCTGATTGGCTGATTGGATCAGCCAATCGGATTGAACTTGATTCTGATTGGCTGATTCCATCAGCCAATCAGAAAATTCCTACCTTAATTCCGATTGGCTGATAGAATCCTATCAGCCAATCGGAATTCGAGGGACGCCATCTTGGATGACGTCCCTTAAAGGAACCGTCATTCGTCGTCTAGTCGTCGGAAGAAGAGGATGGATCCGCGCTGGAGGTCTTCAAGATGGAGCCGGTCGTCATCGGATGGAAGAACATAGAAGATGCCGCTTGGAGAAGATGTTTGCCGGTCCGGATGTCCTCTTCTTGCCGGATAGGAGGAAGACTTTGGAGCACCGGATTATGGATCGCCAACCCCCGCTTGGGTTGGATGAAGATCTTGGAGCCAGGACGGATCGGTGATACCTGGATGGTGAAGACAAGGTAGGAAGATCTTCAGGGGATTAGTGTTAGGTTTATTTAAGGGGGGTTTGGGTTAGATTAGGGGTATGTGGGTGGTGGGTTGTAATGTTGGGGGGGGGTATTGTATGTTTTCTTTTACAGGCAAAAGAGCTGAACTTCTTGGGGCATGCCCCGCAAAGGGCCCTGTTCAGGGCTGGTAAGGTAAAAGAGCTTGTAACTTTTTAAATTTAGAATAGGGTAGGGAATTTTTTATTTTGGGGGTCTTTGTTATTTTATTAGGGGGCTTAGAGTAGGTGTAATTAGTTTAAAATTGTTGTAATATTTTTCTTATGTTTGTAAATATTTTTTTATTTTCTGTAACTTAGTTCTTTTTTATTTTTTGTACTTTAGATAGTTTATTTAATTGTATTTATTTGTAGCAATTGTGTTTAATTAATTTATTGATAGTGTAGTGTTAGGTTAATTGTAGGTAATTGTAGGTAGTTTATTTAATTATTTTATTGATAGGGTAGTGTTAGGTTTAATTATATCTTAGGTTAGGATTTATTTTACAGGTAAATTTGTAATTATTTTAACTAGGTAACTATTAAATAGTTCTTAACTATTTAATAGCTATTGTACCTGGTTAAAATAAATACAAAGTTACCTGTAAAATAAATATTAATCCTAAAATAGCTATAATATAAATGTAATTTATATTGTAGCTATATTAGGATTTATTTTACAGGTAAGTATTTAGCTTTAAATAGGAATCATTTATTTAATAAGAGTTAATTTATTTCGTTAGATAAAAATTATATTTAACTTAGGGGGGTGTTAGTGTTAGGGTTAGACTTAGCTTTAGGGGTTAATACATTTATTAGAATAGCGGTGAGCTCCAGGTCGGCAGATTAGGGGTTAATAATTGAAGGTAGGTGTCGGCGATGTTAGGGAGGGCAGATTAGGGGTTAATACTATTTATGATAGGGTTAGTGAGGCGGATTAGGGGTTAATAACTTTATTATAGTAGCGCTCAGGTCCGCCCGGCAGATTAGGGGTTAATAAGTGTAGGTAGGTGTCGGCGACGTTGTGGGGGGCAGATTAGGGGTTAATAAATATAACATAGGGGTCGGCGATGTTAGGGGCAGAAGATTAGGGGTACATAGGGATAACGTAGGTGGCGGCGATTTGCGGTCGGAAGATTAGGGGTTAATTATTTTAAGTAGCTTGCGGCGACGTTGTGTGGGGCAAGTTAGGGGTTAATAAATATAATATAGGGGTCGGCGGGGTTAGGGGCAGCAGATTAGGGGTACATAAGTATAACGTAGGTGGCGGTCGGCAGATTAGGGGTTAAAAATTTTAATCGAGTGGAGGCGATGTGGGGGGACCTCGGTTTAGGGGTACATAGGTAGTTTATGGGTGTTAGTGTAGTTTAGGGTACAGTAGTTAAGAGCTTTATGAACCGGCGTTAGCCAGAAAGCTCTTAACTCCTGCTTTTTTCAGGCGGCTGGAATCTTGTCGTTAGAGCTCTAACGCTCACTGCAGAAACGACTCTAAATACCAGCGTTAGAAAGATCCCATTGAAAAGATAGGCTACGCAAATGGCGTAGGGGGATCTGCGGTATGGAAAAGTCGCGGCTGTAAAGTGAGCGTTAGACCCTTTAATCACTGACTCCAAATACCAGCGGGCGGCCAAAACCAGCGTTAGGAGCCTCTAACGCTGGTTTTGACGGCTACCGCCGAACTCTAAATCTAGGCCTATATGTGGCTGATAACTGACGTTAATCACTTCCTTAAATGTATCTGACAGGGGCATGATCATTCACTGACGTATAAGAGGCAGACAAAAAGGGTTTGTTACTGCTCTGTATGTGGCTTATAGAGGGAGATAATCACTGCTCTATATGTAGATGACAAAAGGGATAATCATTCAGAGATCTATATGTCAGTACAAAGTAGGTTATGAGATCCCAGACAAAAAGAGAGCTGAAAGAATATCTTAGTTCTTGACATTCAAGCTTTCATGCCAATTTTCAGTTAAAGGGACAGTCTATCTTTTTAAACAATACAATTTTAAAGTAGATATCCCATTTATTACACATTTCCTAGTTTTGCATAATCATCACTGTTATATTAAAATACCTTCTACCTCTGTGATTACCTTGTATCTAAGCCTCTTCAGACTGCCCCTTATTTCAGTGTTATTTAGAAACTTGCATTTTAGCCAATCAATACTGACTCCTGTATAACTCAATGGGAGTGAGCACAATCACCAAGATTACAAGTTTTTCGCCATACTGGGTGCTTAAAGAATGCAAAAAAATAGCGGTATCACACTTTCCATAGTGCTGCCATTATGTCAGGTTTGGTTACTGTACCTTTAAGCTGAGGTTACTTAAGGCTGCTCCTCCCCCTTCCACCTGCCGATTAATGTTTAGTATTCTGACTTTTCAACAAGAGAAGACACCTATCTAAACCAGGAGGCTAAATTATCAGAGATCACCTTTTCCCACATTGGATTTACAAACTATCAGTATCTGCTGACATCAGGATTTATTTCCCTGTTCACAACGTGCTATTCTAACAGTTGCTGTTAAATTACCTACCCGGTTCTCAACCGGCATCAATCATATCCAGCGTGCTTCTAATAGCATTCCAGAGAGGACTCATTCATTCAGACTGCCATTCTTATGATTATCGGAGCTTTCTACTTTTAACCGATACTGGCTATAACAAGCCGAAGTACTTCAGCGTTCACACGCTGTCCGTCAGATAACTCACAGAGACACTCCTGCCTACAAACAAGCTAAAGTCTTGCAGCGCTCACACGCTGCCTGTCAGGTAATCCGGGGCTCTGATTGGAGGAACAGCACACACCCTCACTCTGTCTCTCTGCACGCCGCAGCGGCATCATCTCTCCCCTCTCAGTCTTTCCACGCTGGTTTAAGGGGTTTACAGCAGACGCCGATTCTCACTCCGGCTCATTTGCTAGCAGTAGTACAATTGCAGCATATTAGCACTTCTACAACCAAGATACGATACAATATACCAAGTACTGTAAATTTGTGAGTTGTAGCGTTCAGGACTGTATATAAAATACCAGCTTGCTACTAAAGGTGCTAAATACAGCAAACATGGATATACATTAACTGTATATGTTGCAAACTCCATATTTCTGGCTTCCTTGCCACTCTCCTGTAACAAGGATTACAAGAGCTCCACAAGGTTCTTGCTTTTGTGATACATTAATATTTATCTGCAGTTGAGATCCACTCACGTATATTAGGGTAACCAGTATATCCTGACAGATTAATCGGCCATATTATGGATCCAGCGGATTTACCCACAGTGGTCTACAACCTTACTCAAACGGTTGAAAGACTATCCCAAGGCATGAGAGACTTGCAACTCCAAAATGATAACCTCAGAGCAGCAGTAAGGGACAGTACCCCAGAACCTCATGTCTGCCTACCTGAAAGATTCACAGGGGACAGGAAACTATTTCGGCAATTCAGGAATGCCTGTTACTTGCTTTTTCAAATGAAGCCTAGAACCTACCATACTGAGAGGCTTAAAGTCATGACTGTGATATCCTTCCTCACAGGGGAGCCTAGAATTTGGGCAGACACCTTTCTCGAGAACGATGATCCTATCCTGGGCTCGCTTACAGATTTCTTCACGGAAATGAGTGCATTGTATGAAGATACGCAAAAGCAACTTACCGCAGAAGCTAAGATGCGCTCCCTTAAACAGGGCAGACGCCCTGTGGAAGAATACCTCTCAGAGTTCAAGCTATACACTAAGGATTCGGAGTGGAGTCAGGTAGCACTGCGTAATCAATACCGCTTAGGGCTTTCTGACGCACTTAAAGACGAACTTGCCCGTATAGAGATACCAACAACTCTTGAAAGTCTGATGGCTCTTACAGTTCAGATAGACAGTAGACTTAGAGAGAGGAAATCCGAGCGCAAACATTCCGAGGCAGCTCAGAAGTACTACTCTACACCTGTACCCTCAAAGGACAGTTCCACCCCTATGGAGATTGGGTTTACTAAAGGACCGCTAACCATGGAGGAAAGACACCGCAGACAGCAAAAGAATTTGTGCATGTACTGCGCTTCTCCCGCACACTTAGTAAAGGAATGTCCATTGCTACAACGCAATAAGAGAAGTAAGCTAAGTACTTTTAACCATTGCTTGACTAATAAGATTGTGAACGCAGCTTACTGTACCTTGTCTCTCTTTTTGCAGTGGGAACAGCGAGCCCTACGAACTGAAGCTATCATAGATTCAGGAGCTTACTCCAACTTTCTTGATTTATCACTTGCAAAAAAAAAAAAAATACCACTGATTGTGAAAGCAAGCCCAGTTTCTATTCGAGTTATTGATGGCACTTTAGTTAATTCAGGTCCGATAACACATCACACTATTCCTCTCAAGGTAACTTTGGGTAAGGGCCATACTGAATACATCACCTTCGATGTATTACCATCTCCTCTTTTTTCAGTTGTGTTAGGCCTATCCTGGCTTCAGAAACATCAACCCAAGATATCTTGGCACACTCTAGAAGTGGAATTGAACTCCCCCTTCTGTCTTGAAACCTGCTACCCTCCTCAACAACAGTTACTCCTCTCACCTGAGACTGTTCCATCCGAATACTTGGATTATTTAGATGTGTTCAGTAAAAAAGAAGCGGAACAACTACCACCGCATCGCATATATGACTGCCCGATAGAACTCTTACCTGGTGTTAACATACCATATGGTCATATATACCCGCTCTCTCAACCAGAACTCGAACACCTCAAGACTTACCTCGATGAAAATCTTAAAAAGGGTTTCATTAGACCTTCCACTTCCCCTGCAGGAGCAGGGATGTTCTTTGTACGGAATAAGGACATGTCCTTACGCCCTATCATAGATTACAGAGAATTGAACAAGAGGACAAAAAAGAACAGATACCCTCTTCCTCTTATTCCCGAATTAGTGGAAAGGCTTAGCAAAGCTACCATCTACACAAAGCTTGATCTCAGGGGAGCCTATAACCTTCTTAGGATCAGGGAAGGAGATGAGTGGCTCACCGCCTTCAGGACCAGATACGGGCTCTATGAGTACTTAGTGATGCCATTCGGGCTCTGCAACGCCCCCGCCACGTTCCAGTATTTCATCAATGATATCTTCAGAGATCTACTGGACGTGTGCCTTGTAATCTATCTGGATGACATCCTCATCTATTCCGATAATTTGCAGGACCACCAGAAACATGTGCGCTGGGTATTGGATCGGTTAAGAACTCATCGGCTGTACGCCAAGCCGGAAAAATGTTCTTTCCACACTCAGGAAATTACATTCCTAGGATATAAAATATCCTCTTCAGGTGTTAGTATGGAAGATGGAAAAATAGAAGCAATTCAAAAGTGGCCTACTCCTACCACTAGGAAGGACGTACAACGGTTCCTTGGCTTTGCAAATTTCTACAGGAAATTCATCAAGGGATTTTCCAACATTGCCAAACCTTTGACAAGTCTTACTGGATCTCTCACATCCTTCCGGTGGAATCCACAGGCACAACAGGCTTTTGATCTCCTTAAACGATCCTTCACAACTGCTCCCATACTTCACTTCCCAGATACCAACCTCCAATACATTTTGGAAGTAGACGCTTCGGACTATGCGCTGGGCGCTATATTGTCTCAACAAAGATCCCCAAAGGATCCCATACATCCAGTTGCTTTTTTTTCCCGACTTATGACAGCCCCAGAACGCAGCTATCCTGTAGGTGAAAAGGAGCTTCTGGTTATCAAAGCATCATTGGAGCATTGGAGGCATCTACTAGAAGGGACTTCCTACCCAATTCTGATATATACTGACCATCGCAATTTGGAATACCTCCAATCAAGTAAGACTTTATCCGCTCGCCAGTTACGTTGGAGTATGTTTTTTACCAGATTCCAGTTCCACATTACATATAGGCCTGGAAAAAAGAATGGCAAGGCAGACTCTCTTTCCAGATATCTACAACCTCCTGATCAAGTCATATCTAACCAACCTATCCTTCCTCCTGACAGATTCATTGGTATGCTGAAGGATTCCTACGACACACTACGTACCCACCAAAACAATGATACTACATATCCGAAGAATCTCCAGGAACTGGATTCAAATGGTATTGGACATATCCATGGTAAGATATACATACCACCTACATTCAGGAATGACATTCTACGTTACCATCATGAATCACCCTTAGCAGGACATCCAGGTGTTGAAAGAACGATTGAACTCATCAGAAGAAATTATTGGTGGCCTAACCTTCATCAATCCGTTCTCCAGTTCATTAAAACTTGCCAAGTTTGTGCCACCTCTAAGTCCGACAGAGCTAAACCCTATGGGACCTTGTTGTCCCTTCCTATTCCTGACCGGCCTTGGCATACCATCGGTATGGACTTTATAGTGGATCTTCCTCCATCCAACCATTGTACCACCATAATGGTAGTAGTGGATGGTTTTACGAAGATGGCTCACTTCATTCCTTATAAGAAATTACCAACAGCATCTGAAACAGCATCTTTGTTTTTAGATCATATCGTTCGTCTCCATGGGTTACCCTCCATAATCATCTCTGATAGAGGTACACAATTTACCTCCAGGTTCTGGAAACAGTTATGCTCCGTGCTCAAAATAGAACATCGTTATAGCACCTCTTACCATCCACAAACTAACGGTCAAACAGAACGTGTAAACCAGTGGATAGAACAATACATCAGGTGTTATTGTGCTCACCAGCAAGATGAATGGGCAACAAACTTAGCGATGGCTGAATACTCATACAATAACACCTTAAATAGTTCTACCAAGAGTACACCATTCTATGCTAACTATGGATACCATCCGACTTTTCATTTATTCCCTAGCCTCAATACCACATCACCAGTGGTTGACGAGACTGTCAATTCTATGTTAGATGTATTCACCTTCCTTAAGGATAACATACTACATGCTCAGGAGACTCAACAACGTTACTACAATCAAAAGAAAAGGAAACCTCCCGAGTACCAGATCGGTGATCTTGTTTGGCTATCTACCCGTCACCTAAAACTTAAAACCCCCAGTAGGAAATTCTCTCATTTATTCATCGGACCTTATGAAGTATCCAAGATTGTGAACCTCAATGCTGTGACTCTGAAGTTGCCCCCAGAAATCCCCGTTCATCCCACTTTCCATGTTTCCTTGTTGAAACCTTACGTTCCGACCAGACAACAGTCATCTCTATCTCAGACCCCTCCTATTGTCGTGGATGACACAATTTATGAAGTCTCCTCTGTTCTTGACTCCAGATGGTTCCGTGGCGAACTTCAGTACTTGATCCACTGGAAGGGGTTTTCTGCTGAGGAGGATTCCTGGGAGCCTTCCTCCAACATCAATGCTTCCCGCTTGATTGCTCGGTTTCACAGCCTTCATCCGCACAAGCCGGCTCCTTCTGCTGCTGGGCAGCAGTTTTGATGGGGGGACCTGTCAGGTTTGGTTACTGTACCTTTAAGCTGAGGTTACTTAAGGCTGCTCCTCCCCCTTCCACCTGCCGATTAATGTTTAGTATTCTGACTTTTCAACAAGAGAAGACACCTATCTAAACCAGGAGGCTAAATTATCAGAGATCACCTTTTCCCACATTGGATTTACAAACTATCAGTATCTGCTGACATCAGGATTTATTTCCCTGTTCACAACGTGCTATTCTAACAGTTGCTGTTAAATTACCTACCCGGTTCTCAACCGGCATCAATCATATCCAGCGTGCTTCTAATAGCATTCCAGAGAGGACTCATTCATTCAGACTGCCATTCTTATGATTATCGGAGCTTTCTACTTTTAACCGATACTGGCTATAACAAGCCGAAGTACTTCAGCGTTCACACGCTGTCCGTCAGATAACTCACAGAGACACTCCTGCCTACAAACAAGCTAAAGTCTTGCAGCGCTCACACGCTGCCTGTCAGGTAATCCGGGGCTCTGATTGGAGGAACAGCACACACCCTCACTCTGTCTCTCTGCACGCCGCAGCGGCATCATCTCTCCCCTCTCAGTCTTTCCACGCTGGTTTAAGGGGTTTACAGCAGACGCCGATTCTCACTCCGGCTCATTTGCTAGCAGTAGTACAATTGCAGCATATTAGCACTTCTACAACCAAGATACGATACAATATACCAAGTACTGTAAATTTGTGAGTTGTAGCGTTCAGGACTGTATATAAAATACCAGCTTGCTACTAAAGGTGCTAAATACAGCAAACATGGATATACATTAACTGTATATGTTGCAAACTCCATATTTCTGGCTTCCTTGCCACTCTCCTGTAACAAGGATTACAAGAGCTCCACAAGGTTCTTGCTTTTGTGATACATTAATATTTATCTGCAGTTGAGATCCACTCACGTATATTAGGGTAACCAGTATATCCTGACACATTAGAAGTTACTGAAAAACCTCCTTGTGCTGTGCGTTAAGGGCTGAGTTTAAGTGCTCGTGCTCGATTTCCTCCATAGACATCAATTGCGGAGAAAGTGTTAGAAAAAATTAACACCTGCGATCGCGGAATGGCAAATCGCCATAACGCAACCCCATTGATGTCTATGGGGAAAAGAAAGTTACGCTAAAACCTAACACCCTAACATAAACCCCTAGTCTAAATACCCCTAGTCCACCACCCCCGACATCGCTGACACTAAATAAAATGATTAACCCCTAAACCGCCGCATCCCAAAATTGCCAACACTAAATAAAGTTATTAACCCCTAATCCACCGCTCCCAACATTGCCGTCACTAAATAAAATGATAAACCCGTAATCCGCTGCCCCCTGACATCACCGACACTAAATAAACCCAATAACCCCTAAACCGCCGGCCCCTCACATCACAAACACTATATAAATCTATTAACCCCTAACCACCAGTCCCCCACATTGCCAACACTATAATAAAGTATTACTCCTAAGACACCAGCCCCCCCACATCGCAACTAATAAACTAAACCTCTTAACCCCTCAACCGTCAGCCCCCCACATTGCAACTAATAAACTAAACCGATTAACCCCTAAACCGCCTCCCCCCACATTGCAACTAATAAACTAAACCTATTAACCCCTAAACCACCAGCCCCCCACATCGCAAAACGCTAAATTAAACTATTAACCCCTAAACCTAACACCCCCTAACTTTAAATTAAAAGTACAATATAACTAACTTAAAGGGACAGTCAACACCAGAATTTTTGTTTGAAAATATAGATAATCCCTTTATTACCCATTCCCCCGTTTTGCATAAACAACACAGTTATATTAATATACTTTTTACCTCTGTGATTACCTTGTATCTAAGCATTGTCTGACAGCCCCCTGATCATATGACATTTTATTTATTATCTATTGACTTTCATTTGAGCCAATTAGTGCAGGGTCTGCCACAAGCCACGGGCATGATCACAATGTTATCTATATGGCTGACATGAACTAGCTCTCCCCTGTTGTGAAAAGCAAATAAAAAAGCATGTGACCAGAGGCGGCCTTCAAGGGCATAGAAATTATCATATGAGCCTTCCTAGGTTTAGCTTTCAACTAAGAATACAAATAGAACAAAGCAAAATTTGTGATAAAAGTAAATTGGACAGTTGTTTAAAATTACATGCTCTATCTGAAACAAGAAAGTTTTTTTTGGACTTGACTGTCCCTTTAAAATAAATAAAAACTTACCTGTGAAATAAAAAAAAACTAAGATTAAAATATAAATTAAACTAACATAACTATTCTAATAAAATAAAATAAACTACAAATTAAAAATCCTAAATTACACATTTAAATAAACCTAATACTACGAATTTTTTTAAAAAAAATCTAACATTACAAAAAACAACGCTAAAATGATGAAAAATAAAAAACACTAAGATTACAATTTTTTTTTAAATTATCCAAAAATTATTATTATCATACCAAATAATAAAAATTACACCTAATCTAATACCCCTATAAAAACAAAAAAGCCACCCCAAAATAAAACAGCTCTTTTACCTAAAAAAATAAGTCCCCCTAACAGTAAACCCCCCACCTAACCAACCCCCCAAAATAAAAAAAAAACTAAGTCTAAAGATAGCTAAGCTACCCATTGCCACTAAAGGGACATTTGTTTGGGCATTGCCCTTAAATGGGCAATCAGCTATTTTGGAGAATGTTACGGTGTGTATGAAATTTTAGCAAGTGTATATTTTAGAAGACGCAATGTATTAACTGAGAAGGGAAATAGCATTTTAGAGGAAACAAGAAGTTTGTCTAACTTGAAATCCGAATTTTTAATTATATGTAAAGATTAGTGAATAAAATTGTCGAAATTGTTGAACTCCGATATGTAATGCTTGGTCTTTTTTGGTGAAGTTAGAGGAAACATATCCCCAATTTAAAAAAATCGTATAAGCTTATTAAATATACTAAAAGCCAGAGCAAGGATAGCCGTGCATAGAAGACACGGTAAAAAAAGTTAATAAATAAGCATTTGACTATCCAAATTAACCCCACAGCTTTTAGCTCCATCTAAAACTTTGTGTTTTTTTTTCTGTTTATACCAACTACCTAGGAAGGAGGTAGTTATCTCTGATTGGCAAGGTGGGAGTAGTATAGCGCTTCACTTCACACCCATTGTAACAAACTAGCTATTTTACAATCAGCTCTTTTACTGTCCAAAGCCCTAAATCTAAAAAAACAGAACCACCCAAAAAATAAAAAATAAACCTAACACTAACCCCAGGAAATCTGAGGCCTGGTAATCCACCCTTATCCAGGCGGTGAGAACTCTTTATCCAGGCGGCGACATCTACATCCATCGCGGGGGCATCTTCTTTCTTCATCCCGGCGGCATGGAGCTGTGAAGGCGCGGAGCTGTGAAGGTGTGGAACATATTTGCCGGCAACGCAGACATCCAGCGTGGAGCATCCTCTTCACACGGTCACCGCCGTATACTGAAGCTTGAATGCAAGGTAACCTTTTAAATATGGGGTACCTTGCATTCCTATTGGTTGACATTCTCAAATCAGTCAAAAAAGGATGAGAGCTACTGAAATCCTATTGGCTGTTCAAATCATTATCGCAATAGCTATAAAAATACATAGAACATATTCCCCTATGAGAAGGACAAATATTTACACTTCTCAGTTAAATACATTATTAAATATTAATAGTTAATATAAATGCTTTTCTATGTTTTCAGGTATTTGACCGCAAAGGGCTCCAACGTACACACACATATATATATATATATGTTGCGGGTAAAGTAAGAAATTGGGTAATCCTAGCATTACCTGGGAAAACCTGACATTACCCAAGAGGCTGTGGGTAAAGCCTGATGTAACATGATAAATCTCCTCTGAGTGCATTGAGTCACTGCATCAAACATATATACGATGCACTGTAATTCACACACATCTTCACTATCTTTTTTGCCTCTGCCTGGGGGGTTCAATTCCCCAGGGTTCACTTGGGGTGAATGCCAGAGAATTAGCTTGGCGCCTTCTTTAAACCCCCCCTGATTTCTGTCTTTACCCTTAATATATATACACACACATATGCATCTATTTATTTGTGTGATAGTGTATATTTACTGTACATATTTAATGTTTCAATGTTCTTCACTTACAGGATAATGTCCTTTTTTTATTTTTATATATATATATATATATATATATATATACAGTATCTGTATATACCGATAACTGTATATCTATTCATAAAGATATATAGGTATAGATATGTATTTTTCATGAACAGTATCATATATATATATATATATATATATTTGGAATACATTTTTATCTGGTTTAGAAGTTAAAAGTAACAATTGGGGACACGCAGGACCCCTGCTCTGATAGACACAAGCATGAAGTTCAGACACACAGTTCCGAAATGAATGAAAGTACATACTGAAAAGGTACAATGGATAGGACTTGTGGGTCCTGTGGGTCCCTAGAAAAAAAAAAAAAAACATTAAATGAGATAAATAAATAGATAAGTCCCCAAGGGTTTAGACAAGGACATAGAACTTCCATTAAGCACATAAAAGAAAAGCATTATATAGAATCATAATTCCCTACTAAGGGATAAACAAGTTAGGTCTAGTCAATGGGACTTATACTTCTGTGAGATGAAAGGGTTGGAGGCGGAAATAGTCTGCATAATTTGAACCCTGGCAAGGGCTCTGTAGATATATATAAATAGATATTTAATAATAAAAAAGTACATTATTTTCTATGTGAAGAATATTGGAATGTATTTTATGCATTTTTCACATTTAGGTTTAAATGCGGTCAGATTAGCACGCATGAAAACGAAGTAATCTTAAGGTGCGTTATAGAAATATTACATATAAAATATTAAAAACATTAATTTAAACTTACTGTAAAATCTATAGATACATTCTATGGATTATTTAGAATATTTTACAGTATGTTTAATAATTTTTTATATTTTTTTTAATTAATTTTTAAAAACATTTTATATGTAATATTTCAATAACACATCTTAAGTTTTCATGTGCACTAACCCGACTGCGTTAAAACCTAAATCGTGAAACACTATGCACAAAACATATTTTACATTCCAATATTCTTCAAATATATATATCTGATACTGTTCATTTAAAATACATAGCTATACCTTTGTATCTATAAGAATAGATATGTAGATATACAGTATATAGATATATAACAAACAAAAACAGGGGCACAGCATGACCTAACACAGTCAAATCAGTAAATAATGGTAAATAATAGTGATACACTCACATGTGTTGTTGCACCAAGGGGATAAGGTGCTAATAAAGCTGACTGGAATCTCTCAGTCATCCAGCAAACTGAACTCCCGCCATACGACAGCAAAGTAGTCAACAATCTTCTGGCAAAGCCTCTCATGGAGGTGGGGGGTGGTGATAAACAAATAGCAAGCGTAAGATCTAAAAATTTACATTTATTAAAATCATTGAAGTGCCATAAAACAGGTTGAGATCTGTGCATATCCTAAACGGCTAATTAATTTAAAATAGTTTGCATAAAAAAATAGTTTAAAAATTGCTGGCAAGTATTTTAAAATAATTTTCAAAAATAAGCAAAATGAATTACATAGCTAAACTGCCTGGAACAGCTAACTACACCCCTCTTATCAGTGTTTAGGCACAGGCATTGTATTTCAACTGAGTTCGGCTTCTAGGCATGCTCCAGCAGATAATTCCTATTCACTTTGCATTTTACCAAATGAACAATATACATATATACAGCCATAAAAGGAATTGTGTGTGTGTGTGTGGGGGGGGGGGGGGGGGATTTACAATTCAGAAACTAAAATGAAAGGGTTAATGGTGAGACACTGCAGTATACATTTGCAGGTAAAGTAATTAAAGTACATGTTATATGATTTTGTCTATATTCCAACTTGTTTTATGTCCCTTTAAAACAAGCAACGCGTTTCTCAGCTAAATAGGCTGTTTCATCAAGCTCATGCCCAGTCTGTTTTATTTATTTAATTAAGATTTGTTTTGTTTAATCAAAGGATTGATTATATACCAATTCATTCATGTGACTTCTAAAGGGTAATGTTACCCCTCATTTTAAAATTTGACAATCATATTTCCTTGATTTGAGAAAGAGCTACTGTTTTTGTAAGGAATGGTTATAAACGACTATTTTTTTGAAGATTTCTTTTTTTTATTGCGGTTTTTTTTTGTACATCAACATAATAAGTATACAATACATATTGTCCAGCTGGAACAGTACAGTAATTAGACAATGAAATAATGCATCACTTCAACAATAGTAATGACTGGTGGGCTATGTGTATAAACTAAAATATATCTATAAGATCAAACAATCAGGTGTCAATAAGAAGAGGAGGCATATATCAGTGAAACCTCATTTTCTATATGGTATAGTATAGAATGTAATAGTATATGGGAAGTTGGGGAAAAATCAGCAGGCAAGAAGTGCTTTAAATTGAGGGGGAGGGGGGAAGGTGGGGGGGCGGGCATTCTAAATGTTGATGTAGAGACCTAAGGAGCTAATATTGAGCTCACATTTGAATGGTTTCTAGAATTCAAGTGGGTGTACACCATTTGCAGTAATGTAAGATAAAGGGATCAGAAGTTAACAATATATGCAGTCATATCTGTGCCAAGAGATAATATGGAATCTATAAAATTGACATATAGGGATTCAACACATAATAAAGTAGCTTCCTGATTTATTGTTAGGACCTAAACTGGGAATATCTATAGATAAAATAGTACTGGGGCCTCCCTCTATACCTCCGCCTAGTGCTAAGGAAAAAAAAGACATATAGTATTATCTTGTCCACATTAGTTAAGCATTGTCTGAATGTCGACATGTAGCATTACACAGAGATCATATTAAAGCAATTGACCACACAGTTGGGCTACTTGCATTAGGTTCTTGAGGTTTATCGCGCTGCTACGGTGTGATACATCCTTAAGGCTATTAGCAACACTGACTTCTGTTAAAGATGCGGTTAAGTATCCAATACCTATAATCGGTGGTCAGTACATATGAGGATGTGCTTATGCCTTAATGACTAATAACAGTTCAGTGCAGGGGATAGTGCTAAAGTGCGAAACCCATGTATGGAAGCCTATTGATCAAATTGTGCTATGCATTAACAATCAGACTCTCTTTGCAAAGTGATGCTATAACTGTTTATGGAAATCACCTCTATGTTTATTGACTCATTCCACCTGCCCCCCAGGGAGGGGTACTGTACAGTATGAGCTTAAGATCTTTGAAATAATAATTGTAAAAAGGCAATAAGGCTTCCTGTGTGTAAGGATAAGACACTGAGACCTACCAAGATGGCCTTTCATGAATGTTGATGAAAATAGCTATTTTGCTAAGAGTAAACTACCACAGTTACGCTATATAGAGAGAAGCATGATTGTAGTAACTAACATTATTATAAACTGTGCTGGTGGTATGGGGATAACATTGGACTTAAATCTCTTGTTATACTTAAATACAGAATTGGGGGCCATAATGAGGGACATGTAAACTAACCTATAGTTACCAAGTGCAACACACAGAATAACAGTAAGTCTCTGAGAAAGTTATATGTCTAGTAGAAGTCCTGTAGCAGTGATTTCTGAGTCAAGAGATGATCTGGAGGAGGTGAGTCAGTTACTACATATTACAAGAGACAATTACATCATGTTAATAATCTTATGCCCTATGTATAGATCTAGCCATCTAAGACAGGGAAGGGTAGTCTATCTGTGAAACTAGACAGTGAGAATAAGGGTGCATATGAGTCTTCTTTCCATCTTAGTAAACGGTTAGCTATGGCTCATACCTTATGTACTGGGGCGGATGAACATAATAAGTGTATCAGCAGATATTGTAATCTGTACATAGTCACATAGGGTTTTTAGCAAATATGGATATAGTGTTAGATTATGGCTAGGACAGGCATCTAGGCATAGGAGTGTAATAGTCATCTGATGTATGTAGCCTTTTAGTGACCTCAGTTATATCTCAACTGCCAATGAAACAGGTAGACATGTAACTGTGTGTTTTCTTAGTCTGTGAAGTCTCGCTATCTAGCTGTGTTAAATCAAGTAAATAGCTTGAGAAGAGCTGAGCCCTCACATGCAGTAACCAGACATGGCACCGGAGGGGAAAAATGTAATATACTTTGCAATATTAGTTAATTAGTAAGGTAGGTTCAGTTTCACAGTGCAAAGGTCCTATCTTTATAGTAATGTAAAGATCTATGTTTCTATCTGCAGTCTAGATATCTAAATGCATATAATAGGTAAGTTGTGTGGAGTTACCAAGGAAGTTCACTAGTGTGCATAGTAACTAAGTCCAGAGCTGGCAGAGGAGTAACCAAATTCTTACTACAGTCAGTGTGACTCTGGTGTCTGTGTCATCAATTGATAAAGGTGATCTTTGGTTGTCAAAAATGAAAACATAAATACAAACACAATGAACAAGTAACAGCTGACTAACAAACCAATATGTCTAATACTAATTATTAGTGCCCAGGATTCTGGAGGCCATAATATCTGTGACTTTTATCCAACTCCCATTACTGGCAGTCCAAAGGGAACAGTAATTAGAAGGCTGAGTTCTTTTACAGTCAAGAGCGAGAGGAGAGAGGTAGAGGTGTTGCAGGACGGATTCAGGGTGTATGCTGCAGGAGAGGATCTATGAAGTGGGGATCTCAACTCACTCATGTGGCTTAAATGGATCTTTAAGTGACAGCAGAGGTAGAACCGTACTTATCATTAGAAATTTTGATTGCAGTCATGTCTTCCTCAACCCCTGCTCTGACCAGCCGCTTCGAAGTAGGAGCCGAATGAACAGAGGTGAAGTCGGGAGTGACGTCAGGCCACTCAGGCAATGTATATAGGTCTTCACTGGTCTCATCCGGTAAGTAAGAAGCCATGAAGGGTGACTTGTCGCGATCCCCCTCTGGTGTATCAGGCAAGTCCTCCCGACTGAGAGATAGGTGTTGGAAGAGGATATTGAACTGAGCGTCCATGCGGCGTTCCAGCGCAGCTAGTGCATCTTTGATTAGATAGTCCATCTTCTCGGCTGATTGGGGGATCAGGTCTGCCCTCAAAGGATGAGCACAAATGACAGTCCGGAGTTTAGGAGCTATTGGGTCCTAACTTTGAAGGCTCCGATGGTGATAGTAAAGGTAGCTAGCCCCTCGCTATCAGGGGATCACTATATAATGGCTGCACCACAGTAGAGGTGGAAAAAGAAAAAAATACTGGGTTATGAGAAGTATGACCAGTGTGTCAACAGCATTCTGTAATGTGAGCTTTCCTTCAAAAAGATGTGGGGAGGTAAGGGGTGATCCACATGTTGTCCGGTTCTCAGTAGATTAAGTAGGTTCCACTACCGCAATTGTTACATGAATTAGGCTTGGGGACACTACATATATGGTCAGCAAGGTCTATTATTTGATCTTACATCTAATTTGCCTTCCTAAATGTTATTTTAGGGCCATTTAGTGGACTTTGTTGAGTTATTAGAGCAGGAACTCCTAATACCTGCGTCTGCTACACCCCCCCCCCGGAAACGACTATTTTTAGATATATCTCCAGTCATGTAATTTAGTGGCAACTTGTGACGTTTTAAAATAATAGGGAGCCTAGACTCCTCCCATACTCCACCCCGACTCTAATACCCCTCTTCTTTCATACATTAACAGGTGCAGACAAACATATAAGCACACATACCTAAACATACATATATGTGCTTACATATACACATACACACATCACTAATTAGTTGTATTCCCTGTGCAAACTGCAACCGTATACTTTATTTTGAAATCTGATGGATTCTGACTCCACTTACAACAATCTAGGGCACACTATAGCAATCTAAGGCAGTTTCCCTATGAATGGGAGAAATATAATTTTTTTAGGTCTTTAATAGTCTGCTCCAAAATGTTTATTGTTTAAAAAGAAAGATAATCCCTTTATTACCCATTCCCCAGTTTTGCATAACCAACACAGTTATATAAATACACGTTTTACCTCTGTGATTACATTTATCAAAGCCTCTGCAGACTGCCCCCTTATCTCAGTTCTTTTGACAGACTTGCATTTTAGCCAATCGGTGCTGACTCATAAGCAACTCCACATGCATGAGCACAATGTTATCTATATGACACACATGAACTAATGAAAAACTGTCAAAATGCACTGAGATAAGAGGTGGCATTCAAGGACTGCAACATTAGCATATGAGCCTACCTAGGTTTAGCTTACAACAAAGAATACCAAAGAGAACATAGCAAATTTGATGATAAATTGGAAAGTTGTTTAAAATTTCATCCCCTATCTGAATTATGAAAGTGACATGAAACCCAAATTTGTTCTTTCATGATTCAGATACAACATACAATTATCAACAACATTCCAATTTCAATGTTGCTTAATTCTCTTGGTATCCTGTAATAAAGAAGTAGCAATGCACTACTGGGAGCTAGCTGAGCACACCATGAAGCCAATGGTAAGAGGTATATATTTGCAGCCACCAATCAGCAGCTAGCTCCCAGCTCCTGAGCCTACCATCGACAAAGGATACCAATGAAATAAAGAAAATCAAATAATAAAAGTAAATTGGAAAGTTTTTTTAAAATTGTATGCTCTACCTGAACCATGAAGAGCATTCTTTTACTTTGCTTACATCTACATTTTCATGGTGTATTCAGCTAGCTAGTTCTTAATAGCTCCAGTGTAATCTGAACAAAGGTGGCTAGTGCAAAAATAAAAAACTGACAACCAAAAATCCTAAAATAATAAAATAATTAACAAGAGATATATTTTACATTAATATGTCCTCAGTAGCCACATTCAATTATAAAGGGACTTTAAGAAACCAATCAGGACACTCGTCCTGGGACATGCAACGGAGCGTGCATCTGACTTGTGCAGACAGTCATTTTATTAACTTCCTCCTTCATATGATGTTTACCATGAAATCTCACAAGATTATATTGAAATCCCGCAAAATCACAATAAAGCAAAGTGTGAGCTCAGCACTGATGATGCTGATTGGATTTTTTTATGTAAATAAATTAAAAAGTGTAGATTAATGGTAACTGCTCACAGAGAGCATTTACTCTGTTGAGCTAAACTCAGTTATAAATAAAAAAAACAAAACAGGTATACATCAACATTTTCTTTTTCACACGATGAGTGTGTCCCTTTAATAGTAGACGTATTAACAGGGAAGGCATTGCAAGATTTAAAATGTTTAATAATATCATAAAATGTAATACATTTTGTAGAGAAAGCAGAAGTATATGGAGTTCAGTAGCACAGGATGGACAGTAATACATAAATGTGACTTGTAGAGAATGTGTATGAAACTGTTGTTACCACTGACAATATTTTGTTAGTGTTTGGACTCGGGTGCCGCCTGGGACTCATTTTCATCAGCATGCAGGATATTGTCTCTATAAATTCAGCCGCCAGTCTCTGAATCGGATAGAGAGGAAGGAAACATGATTCTACTATTTTGTTAGACTGTGACAGAAATCTAAGGTCAAGAAAACGTTTTTTTTCTATTTGCAGATTCTACCACAAAAGAATAGAATGCTCCCAGTAACATCTGCCTGGTATTACTCTAAGCTGAAACTTTGCAAGTTATTTTAATTTTAAACAATATGAACAACTTTCAGTAAAGCATATAATCACAGTTGTGGTAAGCACCGTTGTTTGGCCCTTAGTGCCAATGTTTATTTTATAACTGTTGACATAGGGGCATAGTTATCAAGCTCTGTATGGAGTTTGAAGCCCTGCTCGCCAGAAACACAAGTTATGAAGCAGCGGTCTAAAGACCGCTGCTCCATAACCTGTCAGCCTGCTCTGAGGAGGCGGACAGCGATCGCCAGAAATCAACCCGATCAAATGCGATTGGGTTGATTGACAGTCCCTGCTGGCCGCAAATCTGCAGGGGGCGGCGTTGCACCAGCAGTTCACAAGAACTGCTGGTGCAATGCTGAATGCGGAGAGCGTATTGCTGTCCGCATTCAGCAATGTCTGTCGGACATGATCCGCTAATCGGATCATGTTGGACAGACATTTGATAAATAGGCCCCATAGTGAGTACATAAGGATTAAACCCACCCATTCCCGAGGCAATGCGCCTATCAAAAATGTGCATCCCCTCCACCAACAGACTACAGCAACCTTCAATAAAGAATACACAAACACAGAGCTGTAAATAAGACCAACATGGTCACTTTCTTTAAACAATAACTTTAATAAGAAATGGACATTTAAACTTTTTGAAAGATAAAATTAGACTCCAGAAGAGGGAGTTTCTAAAATTAGAACCCAAGCAATAGAATTGGTTATGCTGCCAAGCCCTTGCTGAGCTACACCCTCAAAAATTAACTTATCAGACACCCTCTGGACCTTTGGGCCAGTAGACCCATGGGGATAGGCACTCCAGACTCATACCTGCCCCTCCCATAACTTACTCTGTCAAGGCCCTGGCACAGAAGAAAATTGGACCCTGACACAGCCCACTAGGGTAATTAAACATACTCCCAACCTAGTAAGGACTAAGGTGTCACTAGTTAGTAACCACCAAGGGGGGGAGGAATTAATTAACTGCTGTGGACATGCAGGAGCTAGCCAGACTGACCATGTTCCCATCACTAGCTACTATAGCAACCTTAAGAAAGTCAGATTTCCCAGTGCTGCCTATTTCTTCCAAAACCTTCAAACAAAATTGCCAATAAAGTGGAGGGAGAACCAGTTAATCACCACAGGTGAAAAAGGCAGGATTAATGCTGACCCCAACTTATAAAGTAAGGACCTTGTACCACCCCCCCAAATCTTGCAGCAAAGTACACAGGCATACCTTGGAGATAATGTGGGTTTGGTTCCAGACTACCGCTATACTGTAGTTTAATCAGAGTACAATAGCATTATGTCTAAAAAAAAAAGAATGTACATACTTTATTGCTAAAAAATGCTAACTATCTTCTGAGCCTTCAGTGAGTCATAATTGTTTTGCTTGTGGTGTGTATATAAAGGTGTGTGTATATATGTGTATTCATGTGTATTTATATGTGTAAAAATGGCGCCAAAGGACTTGCTCGACACAGGGCTGCCACAAACCTTCAATTTGTAAAAAGAGCAATATCTGTGAAGCGCAATAAAGCGAAGCGCAATAAAACGTGGTATGTCTGTACATCTTTCCTGCTGCTGGGCACTCGACCAAAGGGGGGTTAACTCTTTGGGGCCAATTTGTCATAGTGCGAGCAGACATGATCCGTTGTAGCGGATCATGTCGGCCGCACATCAATAAATGCCGATAAATGCCGACTGCATACACTGTCGGCATTTATCATTGCACAAACATTTCTCGTGAAATTCTTGTGCAATGCCGCCCCCTGCACATTTGCGACCAATCAGCCGCTAGCAGGGGGCATCAATCATCCCGATCGTATCCAATCGGGTTAATTGCTGTCCGCTGCCTCAGAGATGGTGGACAAGTTAAGGAGCAACAGTTTTAAAATCGCTGCTTCTTAACTCCTGTTTCCGGAGAGCCTGAAGGTTTGTGCAGGAACAGATGCATACGGGGCTTGATAAATTGGCCCCTTAAGGTGTTTCCGAATATATTTATCTTTATCTTATTTCTTTTGCTGTGGCCAATTACAGACAAATATAAATTAGCTCCTGCACTGATCACTTAGTCGTATTACCTGCTCCACTGACAGAAGGACGTTTGTGTTCCCTGATATATGGCAAACAGTGGTGAAGAAGAGACACTTTCCTGTCAATGGATAGGACAGTGATTGACTACACTGCCTACCACATAAATTCTAAAAAATGAGCTTTTTACTATAAACAATGTTTTTTTTAGCTTCCTATACAATTTTTTTTGGAGTGATCACAATGTAAAATATTAGACAATTTTCATACTGGACATACTCTGGCGGACAGAATTTTGTTTGCGGAATTCAGCATTGCACAAGAGCGCTATTTTCAATCTCGCCTGTCGGACCAGATCAGGGGCATTGAAATTCTCCACCTAAGAGGACTGCAGGTTCTCTTGTGAGAACCTGAAGTCGAAGAGCAGGAGAAGGCTTGATAAAACGAGCCCAATGCGTGGACAACATTAACTCTAGCCTTCACAATCCACCTGAGCACGAGTTTTCAACTAAATATCGCTAACAAAATAAACACAAATTGAACAGCCAAAGGCCCTAGATACAGCGCAGAACTGGCCTTTATGACGTTTTTTGAGTATTCCAAGACAAGTTGGAATAATTCTATTATGTGATGCACTCTGAAATGATAGACGTTTTGAGGAATAAATAATCTAAAATAATTAAATCTATATTAATCACTGTTGTATAGTCCTCCTGTAGTGGGTAGGATAGACATTTACATGTGTATATTTATTTAATATATAGTACAGCTAACAAGATCTGTCGGAAACAGGAGAAATAAAAATTATAACCGCAACATTTAGAAATGGTGTTTAGCAACCCTGCTCTTACATCATTTATTGAATTGAAATGCACATGCTTATTACTGGTTTTCAGTGGTATACGCACATATGCTGTGAGTTCCCCATGCCCCAGTATTCAAACACAACATCTTCTCAGAGATTCAGCAGTGGAATGCATGACACAAATTAATCCTTCACTTACACAATACACAACACCCCCAGTTCTCAGAGCTTGAATACTGGTGCACGGGCCCTCACAGCATATGTGCGTATGCCGCTGAAAAACAGTTATAACTTTTACTACAAGAATTGTTGCTAATGGAAGTATAATGCATAAACTATTTAAAATTCAAATGCTCCCATGCACATTTCAGTTTTGTTCTTTCTATCCCTTTAAACAGGATTTCTATTTAAAATAGCATCTTTGTGATCAGGATTTAACTGTTTGCTGTTCTGTCTTCTTTATTGGCAACTGAGATCTTTTGCAAAGGTTTTTACGGTAAACAATACCAAAAATCGTGTTTTGAATAATCGTCATCTACAATTTCTAAAACCTTGTTTTACTATCTTCTTACATTAATAGATATTCAGCAAAAGTAGGGAAAATCACCAGAACATCTCTATGTAAAAAAGTGAGATGTTATACCTCAGATTTCCTCAGTAGCTACATCCCATTGTAAAGGGACTTTAAGCAGCCAATCCGGATGCTAGTCTCAGGACTTGCAAGGGAGCGTGCATCTGGCATGTGCAACACTGTCATGGTATTTCCCTCCTCAGTTTAAGGAAATCTATTAGGAAATCTTGCATTTTCGGTGAAATATCATGAGAGCACAGTAAAGCAAAATGTTACATCAGCACAGATGAAGCTGACTGGCTGTTTTTTTTCAACATGCAGCTACAATAACTGAAGTATAAATTGTCACACAGCACTTACTCTGGTAAGCAGGGGGTGTCAATCATCCCGATCGTATCTGATCGGGATGATTGTTGTCCGCTGCCTCAGAGGTGGCGGATAAGTTAAGGAGAAGCGGTCTTAAGATCGCTGCTTCTTAACTTATGTTTCCGGCGAGCTTGACGGCTCGCGTGGAAACTGCTGCATTCGCAGCATGTTAAGTCGGCCCCTTAAACACCAATCTATACAACTGCAAAAGAAAACACTAACCCCAATAATTCATTTTGATTTTCATAGAAACAGAAAAATTTTCACTGCAGATGAAAACCATAAACCCAGCAAGTCTACCCACATTCCTATAAAATATAAGCTTAGTTAGTTTGTAGGAAAGCATTATGATTAACCCAAGTATTCTAGAAGTCCCTCAAACTATGTATCTTTACCTCTTCTAATGAAAGATTGTTCTATTAATCAACTATCATTTATGTGAAGAAATGATTAACAGCCATCATTGACTGTTAAAGGACTAAAACATACAGTAGAATTGATTAATTGGCAAACATACAATAAATGGACAACTCACTAGCAGTTAATCCAATTATACCCACCCCCTGTATCATGTGACAGCCATCAACCAACAAAAAATGCATATACCTATATATATACTGTGTGCATTTGCACATGCTTAGTAGGAGATTGAACTTCAGAAAGTGTGCAAATAAAAAGAATGTGTGGGTTTTGCTAATGGAAATATATTGGAAAGTTGTTGTTTTTTAAATGACGTGCTTTATCTGAATCAGGAAACTTTCATTTTGACTTTAGTGGCCCTTCAACTTCAAATATTGATCAAATATTGTGGAAGTTATAAATCTTCGAAATTCTTTGGGGCTGAATTATCATTGTGCAGGCTGTAGCGGATCATGGGGCCTATGTATCAAGCTGTCAACTTACCGGCATTCGCCGGCCCAATACGCTCGCCTAAGCTCGCCTACCATCGTCGCCGCGGACCTGAATACGTTCTCCAAAGTTATCAAAAAAGCTGTCAAGAAGCCGCACACCAAGTACGGTGCGATGAGCAGCGGACTGTTATTAACTGACAGTCATCGAGCTCGCTGCTCATCGGCTTCTTCGCAGCTTTTTTGATAGCCTGTCACTAAGCACACACACTAAACTACACTGTTTTACCCCCTAAACCGCCGCTCCCAGAGCCCCCCACACCTAAATAAAGTTATTACCCCCTAAACCGCCGCTCCTGGACCCCGCCGCAACCATAATAAATGTATTAACCCCTAAACCGCTGCTCCCGGACCCTGCCACCACCTACATCATACCTATTAACCCCTATCCTGCCCCCCACTACACCGCAGCCACCTTTGTTCCAGTTATTAACCCCTATCCTGCGGATCCCTGACCCCGCCCTCAAATAAATAAATGTTTAACCCCTAAACCGCTGCACCCGGAGCCCACCGCCACCTATATTAAAGTTATTAACCCCTATCCTGCCCCCCACTACACCGCCGCAATCTACATTAAACTCATTAACCCCTAAACCGCTGCTCCCGGACCCCGCCGCTACCTATATTAAACTTATTAACCCCTAAACCTAAGTCTAAAATCTAAATAAAACTTACTATTATTAACTAAATTATTCCTATTTAAAACTAAATGCTTACCTGTAAAATAAACCCTAAGATAGCTACAATATAACTAATAATTATATTGTAGCTATTTTAGGATTTATATTTATTTTACAGGCAACTTTGTATTTATTTTAACTAGGTACAATAGCATTTAAATAGTTAATAAATATTTAATAGCTACCTAGTTAAAATACTTACAAAATTACCTGTAAAATAAATCCTAACCTAAGTTACAATTAAACCTAACACTACACTATCATTAAATAAATTAAATAAATTACCTACAATGACCTAAAATTAAATACAATTAAATAAACTAAACTATAGTACAAAAAACAAACAAACACTAAATTACAGAAAATAAAAAAATATTACAAGAACTTTAAACTAATTACACCTAATCTAAGCCCCCTAATAAAATAATAAAGCCCCCCAACATAAAAAAATGCCCTACCCTATTCTAAATTACTAAGTAACCAGCTCTTTTACCAGCCCTTAAAAGGGCTTTTTGCGGGGCATTGCCCCAAAGTAATCAGCTCTTACCTGTAAAAAAAAATACAAACCCCCCCAACATTAAAACCTACCACCCACATTACCCTACTCTAACCCACCCAAACCCCCCTTAAAAAAACCTAACGCTAACCCCCTGAAGATCTCCCTACCTTGAGTCGTCTTCACCCAACTGGGCCGAAAATCTTCATCCAAGGTGCGCAGAGGAGGTCCTTCATCCGGTAGAAGTCTTCATCCAGGCGGCGTCTTCAATCTTCATCCATCCGGAGCGGAGCCATCTTCAAAGGAGCCAACGCGGAGCCATCCTCTTCAACCGACGACTGAACAGCGAATGAAGGTTCCTTTAAGGGACGTCATCCAAGATGGCGTCCCTCGAATTCCGATCGGCTGATAGGATTCTATCAGCTAATTGAAATTAAGGTAGGAAAAATCTGATTGGCTGATTCAATCAGCCAATCAGATTGAAGTTCAATCTGATTGGCTGATTAGGTGCAGACATCTCCCATAGGAATCAATGGGATATCGGGCAGCAGCGAACATGAGCTTTCGCTATGGTCAGACTCCCATTGATTCCTATGGGATCCGCCGCCTCCAGGGCGGCGGATTGAAATCCAGGTACGCTGGCCCGGAATAGTGGTGAACGTACCTGCTAGTAGTTCAATAACTAACAAAAGTAGTCAGATTGTGCCGAACTTGCGTTCGGAACATCTGTAGTGACGTAACCATCGATCTGTGTCGGACTGAGTCCGGCGGATCGAAGCTTACGTCACTAGATTCTACTTTTGCCGGGCAGTAGGGGTTGATAACTAAGGCGAATCAGCCTTGCCACAAATATGCTGCGGGATTCCAGCGTATTTGCGGTTGACGGCTTGATAACTAGACCCCCATGTCTGCTGCACATCGATAAATGCCAACAGCCAGCAACTACCATTTATAAATGGTAGTCGCTGGAAATCTTGATTTATTTTAAAAACAATGAAACATCAAGGGGCCCGTTTATCAAGCTCCGAACGGAGCTTGTGGGCCCGTGTTCCTGGCGAGTCTTCAGACTCGCCAGAAACATCGCTGCTCCATAACCCTGTCCTCCTGCTCTGATGAGGCGGACAGGAATCGCCGGAAATCAACCCGATTGAGTACAATCGGGCTGATTGACACCTCCCTGCTCATCAGGTCCGCAAGACCTTTGATAAATAGGCCCCCAAGAGTTACTGTATTATTCTCATTTTTTACCTGTATGCTTTTGCATATCAACCACCACTCGCAATGAAGAAAATAACATAGTCATATTATGTTATAATTGGTAAATAGTTAACCTGGATTTTGACCACAATGAGAACATTTGAGTGAGTTCTGCTCAAAATTCCATTCTATCAGTATTTGATATTTTTGTTTGCAGTGCAAGCTCTCATAGACATAAGCTGTTTAGCCTGTTTAAGCTATTAAAGTCATACTGAACGGCAAAAGCATTATGGGGCAATGTGAAGAATTTACCAACTGCCAAACATGTTTTACAAAAAATGTTTAAACAGTAATATACTTAATGGGTCATTAAAGGGATATTGTAAGATAAATCTCATTCATTGGTGCATGTAATTTTTGCATTTATGACCCGAACTAATTGTTTATTTAAAGGAAGATGAAACCCAAAATGTTTCTTTCATGATTCAGATAAAGCATATGATTTTTTTTTTTTTTTACTAACGCCTAGATTTAGAGTTCTGCGGCCAAAGGGGTGCGTTAGCTACGCGTGCTTTTTTCCCACACACCTTTTAAATACCGCTGGTATTTAGAGTTCACAGAATGGCTGGGTTTTCAGTGCGTTAGGCTCCAAAAAGGGAGCGTAGAGCATAATTTAACGCCACTGCAACTCTAGATACCAGCGGTGCTTACGGAAGCGGCCAGCTTCAAAAACGTGCTCGTGTACGATTCCCCCATAGGAAACAATGGGGCAGTTTGGGCTGAAAAAAAACCTAACACCTGCAAAAAAGCCGCGTTCAGCTCCTAAAGCAGCCCCATTGTTTCCTATGGGGAAACACTTCCTACGTCTGCACCTAACACTCTAACATGTACTCCGAGTCTAAACACCCCTAACCTTACACTTATTAACCCCTATTCTGCCGCCCCCGCTATCGCTGACACCTGCATATTTTTTTTAACCCCTAATCTGCCGCTCCGTAAACCGCCGCTACTTACATTATCCCTATGTACCCCTAATCTGCTGCCCCTAACACCGCCGACCCCTATATTATATTAAAGGGACAGTATACACTCATTTTCATATAACTGCATGTAATAGACACTACTATAAAGAATAATATGCACAGATACTGATATAAAAATCCAGTATAAAACTGTTTAAAAACTTACTTAGAAGCTGTCACTTTGGCTTTGTTGAAAAGGTAGCTGGAAAGCCCACAGCAAGTGGCAAATAAGACACTCCTCCCCTCCCCCTTCTTTTGCATATGAAAAGACCCTTTACACAAACAGGAGCAAGCTGGAGTAGGTAGTCGAGCGTATTCACATAAAACTTTGGGGCTTGGTTAGGAGTCTGAAAATCAGAGCAATGTTATTTAAAAATAAGCAAAACTATATATTAATTTAAAAAAAACCTTTATGGGCTATATAAATAGATTATCTACAAAACATTTATGCAAAGAAAAAATGAGTGTATAATGTCCCTTTAATTAACCCCAAATCTGCCCCCCACAACGTCGCCTCCACCTGCCTACACTTATTAACCCCTAATCTGCCGAGTGGACCGCACCGCTATTATAATAAAGTTATTAACCCCTAATCCGCCTCACTCCCGCCTCAATAACCCTATAATAAATAGTATTAACCCCTAATCTGCCCTCCCTAACATCGCCGACACCTAACTTCAAGTATTAACCCCTAATCTGCCGAACGGAGCTCACCGCTACTCTAATACATTTTTTAACCCCCTAAAGCTAATTTTAACCCTAACCCTAACACCCCCCTAAGTTAAATATAATTTTATTCTAACGAAATAAATTAACTCTTATTAAATAAATTATTCCTATTTAAATCTAAATACTTACCTGTAAAATAAACCCTAATATAGCTACAACATAAATTATAATTATATTATAGCTATTTTAGGATTAATATTTATTTTACAGGCAACTTTGTAATTATATTAACCAGGTACAATAGCTATTAAATAGTTAATAACTATTTAATAGTTACCTAGTTAAAATAATTACAAAATTACCTGTAAAATAAATCCTAACCTAAGTTACAATTAAACCTAACACTACACTATCAATAAATTAATTAAATACAATACCTACAATTATCTACAATTAAACCTAACACTACACTATCAATAAATTAATTAAATACAATACCTACAAATAACTACAATTAAATAAACTAACTAAAGTACAAAAAATAAAAAAGAACTAAGTTACAAAAAATAAAAAAATATTTACAAACATTAGAAAAATATTACAACACTTTTAAACTAATTACACCCACTCTAAGCCCCCTAATAAAATAACAAAGCCCCCCAAAATAAAAAAATGCCCTACCCTATTCTAAATTAAAAAAATTCAAAGCTCTTTTACCTTACCAGCCCTGAAAAGGGCCCTTTGCGGGGCATGCCCCAAAGAATTCAGCTCTTTTGCCTGTAAAAAAAAACATACAATACCCCCCCCAACATTACAACCCACCACCCACATACCCCTAATCTAACCCAAACCCCCCTTAAATAAACCTAACACTAAGCCCCTGAAGATCTCCCTACCTTGTCTTCACCACACCGGGTCCCGATCTGTCCAGAAGAGCCTCCGAAATCTTCATCCAAGCCCAAGCGGGGGCTGAAGAGTGACGTCCATCCTCCGACTGAAGTCTGGATCCAAGCGGCAAATGAAGAAGTCCATCTTCGGGAAGAAATCTTCATCCTATCCGGGCAGAAGAGGACATCCGGACTGGCAAACATCTTCATCCAAGCCGCATCTTCTATGTTGTTCCATCGGATGACGAGCGGCTGATCTTGAAGACCTCCGGCGTGGATCCATCCTCTTCGTTCGACGTCCAACTGAAGAATGAAGGTTCCTTTAAGGGACGTCATCCAAGATGGCGTCCCTCGAATTCCGATTGGCTGATAGGATTCTATCAGCCAATCGGAATCAAGGTAGGAAAATTCTGATTGGCTGATGGAATCAGCCAATCAGAATCAAGTTCAATCCGATTGGCTGATCCAATCAGCCAATCAGATTGAGCTCGCATTCTATTGGCTGATCGGAACAGCCAATAGAATGTGAGCTCAATCTGATTGGCTGATTGGATCAGCCAATCGGATTGAACTTGAAATTTGATAGAGGTAAATTGGAAAAAAAAATAAAATTGTATGCTCTATGCATCACAAAGAAAAATTTGGGGCTTCATATTAAAAAAATGATTAAAGATTGGATTGGTTGATGTAACTCATCAGGCTTGTGCATTTGGCAGCTTTGTTAGATGCCCAATGTAGAAGAAGGTGGCCACTCGCAGAAATCCAGATCTTAGTGTGCTTCACTTTTACAAGAAGAAATTTTACTTCAAAAAGAGCCGAAAGCTACAAGCGCCTGACTTTTTCCGCAGTCGACAGGTAACGAAGCTGCCAAATGAACAGGCCTACAGCTAACAAACAGAACACAGCTAGGGATTAACGAATACTACTCCTCACATCCTGATCTGTTCCTAAATCCTACAATGCTTGTGGCTCCCAGTTGAAGGTATTACCTATGTGTTTAACCCCTTTGCACTCAACCACAAGATAACAAAATGGATACATCAAGTTTAGCAGACAAAGAGGCCCATTTATCAAGCTCTGTATGGAGCTTGTGGGCCCGAGTTTAGACACGCCAGAAACACCAGTTATGAAGCAGCGGTCTAAAGACCACTGCTCCATAACCCTGTCCGTCTGCTCTAAGCAGGCGGACAGGAATCGCCACAATTCATTGACACCTCCCTGCTGGCGGACGATTGGCCGCGAGTCTCTGGGGGCAGCGTTGCACCAGCAGCTCTTGTGAGCTGCTGGTGCAATGCTGAATACGGAGAGCGTATTGCTCTCTGCATTCAGCGAGGTCTTGCGGACCTGATCCGCACTGTCAGATCAGGTCCACAAGATCTTTGATAAATAGGCCTCATTGACACTTGATAAATGCTCATCACCAACAAATCAAACAATAACACACATAATCTTGGGACAGAAAACAAGATGGCTCAGCCCATGCCAACAACTGAGAAAGTTATTTTTAATGACAATAGATTTGCTCCAAATAAAATCTACTGAATGCATCATCATTTTCATATGTAAATATAAAAACATGTATAAAATATATCAGCAAAATATTGCTACTCTATCCAACTGCAACACACACAAAGGACTCAACTAACCCCATTAATGTTGGTCATAGTATCAATGTTTCTGATTGTCTGTGGAGGCGATAGGGATGTGACGTAAGATAAAAGGAGAGCAAATCTGCCATTTTAGATTTGCACGGATGTTTTGTTTGGTGTTTCCTTTTAATGTTAATTGACAGCCATGATTGTTCATTACAGGTGCTGCTGTGGGGAAATGACGATCAAATCAAATGGTAGTTATCAAGCTTGGCTGTGTTTGAGTTGGGAAGATTGTGATCATTAGAGAAAGAAAACAGACAATCAAACTATAAAATCTGAAATATCGGTATTAACACTAATGTGTTTAATTCCTGTACACATCTGGCAAGCCAATGGTGTAGCCACCAATCATCAGCTAGCTCCCAGTAGTGCTCCTGATCCAACCTAGGTATGCTTTTCAAGAAAGGATACTTTTATCTCCCTTTACACCACTCCAAGCTAATTTGTCTGTGGTGATTGAGAGGCCCTGCTTTCTTGTGAGGCACTGCACAAGCATGGAACCCTTGTCTACCCACTAATTGATAATTGTTAAAGCCAGCTCCAGAATGACAGTACATTTCTGCTCACTGGCTGGTGATTGGTGCCTATGTACATATGCTGCTTATGATAAGCTCACTGGCTGGTGATTGGTGCCTATGTACATATGCTGCTTCTGATAAGTTCACTGGCTGGTGATTGGTGCATATGTACATATGCTGCTTGTTATAAGCTCACTGGCTGTGTTCTGCTTAGGATTGGAAATGCATTGCTGCACCAGAGATGACCATAGCTAAAGTTGTAGCCTCTTTTGTGGGGTTAAACACACAGAGATGATGCAGAACCTCGACCCTGCAACATGGTCCCGTGATCACTTCATCAGTGCAGGATCACATTTTGTGTGTCCCTAACAGGGCACAACAAAGGAGATAAGACAATGAATACGTAAAGGGGGAGTAAACATAGAAAATAATGTTATATAATTCTGCACATAGTGCAGAATTATATAACATTATATTAGCGCCAGCTTTATCCAACGTAATATTGCAGAGATATTTTATTATAAACTACAGTTTTTCAGACTGCCGCTCCTTGCTCTACTGAGCTGGGCAGCTGTCTACTCACAGCCGGCCTGATTGCGCTATTAAACTCAATGTAGCTCGCTCCCGCTACCAGACCAGAGCGCTAGTGAGCTACATTGAGTTCATTGGCGCGATTGGGCCGGCTGTGAGTAGACAGCTGCCCAGATGCGCTTAGAAAAAAAACAGACCCGCTCAGTAGAGCAAGGGGCGGCGGTTTGAAAAATTGTAGTTTATAATAAAACATTTCTGCAATATTATGTTGTATAAAGCTAGCGCTAATATAATGTTATATAATTCTGCACTATGTGCAGAATTATATAACATTATTTTCTAGGTTTACTGCCCCTTTAAAGGGATGGGAAAAACATTTTTTTTCTTTCATTATTCAGTTTATGGGGCCTATCTATCAAGCTCCGAATGGAGCTTGATGCCCCGTGTTTCTGGCGAGCCTGCAGGCTCGCCAGAAACAGCAGTTATGAAGCAGCGGTCACAAAGACCGCTGCTCCATAACCTGTCCGCCTGCTCTGAGCAGGCGGACAGACATCACCGGAAATCAACCCGATCGAGTACCCCCCTGCTGGCGGCCCATTGGCCGCGAGTCTGCAGGGGGCTGCGTTGCACCAGCAGCATATTGCTCGCCGTATTCAGCGAGGTCTGTCGGACCTGATCCGCACTGTCGGATCAGGTCTGCCAGACTTTCTTAAATAGGGGCCAGAGAATACAATTTTAAACAACTTTCCAATTTACTTCTATGTTTTAATTATTTGCTTCCTTCTCTTGTTATCCTTTGATGAAAGGTTTATCTAGGTAAGCTCAGGAGCAGCAAAGAACCTAGGTTCTAGCTGCTGATTGGTGGGTGCATAAATATACTGATTGTCATTGGCTCACCCATGTGTTCAGTTAGAAACCAGTAGTGCATTGCTGCTCCTTCAACAAAGCATACCAAAAGATTGAAGCAAATTAGATAATAAAAGTAAATTAGAAATGTGTTTAAAATTATATTCTCTATCTGAATAATGAAAGAAAATATCAGTTTCATGCCCCTTTAAAAAAGGTTTCCAAGGAATATGCTGTTCAGACGCATAGTACAGCTAGGTACTTCTTCCTTCCAAACAGTGCGGTCTAGGACACTGTTCGAAAACTAAGTGAAGTGTATTCTTGCAAAAATACCTTGACAACTGTAACTTGTATAACAAGCGACACGTTTTCCTTGCAAAGTGCTCCTGTCTTCTATTTGGAATGCTAATAAAAATGATTTTCCTTAGGTGCAATAAATCTCCACTGTTCCTTCCTCTTAAGGAAAGAGGTTTAAAAAAATGTGAAATCTGACACTGACTGATATCAGGTTTACAGTCCTTCACTGGGCCTCCATTCATAAAAAATATTTTGCAGGTCATGTCTAGGTTAAGTAGTTATACAAAGAGATCCCTCGAGATTCCATCTTCAGTTCTGTGAGAAATATATTTAAATACCATTCAGATGTAACAATCGCAACTATGAGTGTGAAAAAGATAAAAGTTTTATTCTTTTGCAGGGATTAAAGGGTCATACTAATACACAAATTATATTTATTAGAGCATTACTTACCCTAGATAACTATGAACTAGATTACAGGTTGAACACAAATGATAGCGCAGGCTGGCTTACCCTTTGCGACACTTTGCCCTAAGAATATTACAAGGGAATGGTAAAAAAAGGTTTACAGCCTATACTTTTAATAGATAGCGCATTTTAGGTTCAGCACCCTGGATAGTGCTTGCTTATTGGTGGCTGACATTTACCCACCAATAAGCAAGCATAACCCAGGTTCTGAACCAAAAATCGGCCGACTCCTAAGCTTTACATTCCAGCTTTTTAAATACAGATAACAAGAGAACAAAAATAAATTGAAAATAGGAGTAAATTAGAAAGTTGATCAAAATTGCTGCTCTATCTGAATCATGAAAGAAAAAAAAAATGTGCTTAGTATCCCTTTAAAGCTTAATATACATTATCTGCCAAACAAGCATTTTCATAAAAAGGCAGAATTAATGAACATATAGTGCAAATTACATTTATAATGCAGCAAGCACAAAGAGACTATGGCATCTATTTATCAAGCCGTCAACCGCAAATACGCTGGAATTCCGCAGCGTATTTGTGGCAAGCCTGATTCCCCTTAGTTATCAAACCCTACAAACCGGCAAAAGTAGAATTTAGTGACGTAAAATACAGATCGATGCTTACGTCACTACAGATATTCCGAATGCAAATTTGGCACAATCTGACTACTTTTGCTAGTTATCAAATTTCTACCAGGTACGCTCGCCACTATTCCGGCCCAGCGTACCTGCTTTTCAATCCGCCGCCCTGGAGGCGGCGGATGCCATAGGAATCAATGGGGGTCTGAAAGCAGCAAAAGCTTATGTTCGCTGCTGACCGATATCCCATTGATTCCTATGGCAACGTTTACACCTAACACCCTAACATGTACCCCGAGTCTAAACACCCCTAATCTGCCCCCCCTACACTGCCGCCACCTACATTATACTTATTAACCCCTAATCTGCTGTCCCTACACCGCCGCCACCTAAATAAAAGTTATTAACCTCTATCCCACCGCTCCCGGCCCCCCGACGCAACTAAATAAACTTATTAACCCCTAAACCGCCACTCCCGGAGCCCACCACCACCTACATTATACTTATTAACCCCTAATCTGCTCCCCTACACCGCCGCCACCTACATTATACTTATTAACCCCTAATCTGCCCCCCCTACACCGCCGCCACCTACATTATATTTATTAACCCCTAATCTGCCCCCCCTACACCGCCGCCACCTACATTATACTTATTAACCCCTAATGTTAATAAGTATAATGTAGGTGGCGGCGGTGTAGGGGTGAAGAGGATTCTCCATGTCGGATGTCTTTAGGATGGAGCCGCTCCGCTCCGGATGGAAGAAGATAGAAGATGCCGCTTGGATGAAGAATTCTGCCCGTCTGGAGGACCTCTTCTGCCCGTATTCGATGAAGACTTCTGGCCGGATCGGATGAAGATTTCTGCCCGGTTGGGTGAAGACTTCTCAAGGTAGGGTGATCTTCAAGGTGTTAGTGTTAGGTTTTTTTAAGGGGGCATTGGGTGGGTTTTAGAGTAGGGTTGGTTGTGTGGGTGGTGGGTTTTAATGTTGGGGGGGTTGAATTATTTTTTTTACAGGTAAAAGAGCTGATTACTTTGGGGCAATGCCCAGCAAAAGGCCCTTTTAAGGTATAGGGTAGGGCTTTTTTATTTTGGGGGGGCTTTTTATTTTGTTAGGGGGATTAGATTAGGTGTAATTAGTTTAAAAGTCTTGTACTTTCTTTATTATTTTCTGTAATTTAATGGGGTTTTTTTGTACTTAAGATAATTTTATTTAATTGTATTTAAATGTATTTAGTTTAGGGAATTTATTTAATTATAGTGTAGTGTTAGGTGTAATTGTAACTTAGGTTAGGTTTTATTTTACAGGTATATTTGTATTTATTTTAACTAGGAAGTTATTAAATAGTTAATAACTATTTAATAACTATTCTACCTAGTTAAAATAAATACAAAGTTGCCTGTAAAATAAAAATAAACCCTAAGCTAGCTACAATGTAACTATTAGTTATATTGTAGCTATTTTAGGGTTTATTTTACAGGTAAGTTTTTAGTTTTAAATAGGAATAATTTATTTAATGATAGTAATATTTATTTAGATTTATTTAAATTATATTTAAGTTAGGGGGTGTTAGGGTTAGGGTTAGACTTAGGTTAAGGGGTTAATAAATTTAATATAGTGGCGGCGACGTTGGGGGCGGCAGATTAGGGGTTAATAAATATAATGTATGTGGCAGCGGTGTAGGGGGGGGCAGATTATAGGTTAATAAATATAATGTAGGTGGCGGCAGTGTAGGGGCGGAAGATTAGGGGTTAATAAATATAATGTAGGTGGTGGCGGTGTAGGGGGCAGCAGATTAGGGGTTAATAAATATAATGTAGGTGGCGGAGGTATAGGGGGAGGCAGATTAGGGGTTACTAAGTATAATGTAGGTGGCGGTGGGCTCTGGGAGCGGCGGTTTAGGGGTTAAACACTTTATTTAGTTGCGGCGGGGTCCATGAGCGGTGGTTTAGGGGTTAATACATTTATTAGAGTTGCGGTGGGGTCCGGGAGCGGCGGTATAGGGTTAAACAGTATAGTATAGTGTGGGTGTTTAGTGACAGGGTACCAAGAAAGCTGTAAAAAAGCCGAAGAGCAGCGAGATCGATGACTGTTAGTTAACAACAGTCCGCTGCTCATCGCCCCGTACTCGGTGCACGGCTTTTTGACAGCTTTTTTGATAATTTTGGAGAACGTACTCAGGTCCGCGGCAGCGATGTTAGGCGATCTTAGGTGAGCGTATTGGTGCCGTCGAATGCTAGTAAGTTGACGGCTTGATAAATAGGTGCCAAAGCCTGGTTATAATGCAGCAAGCGCAAAGAGACTGAGGGGTCTATTTATCAAATCGTCAACTAAAAATACACTTGAATTCCGTGTGGTATTTGTCGCGAGATTGATCTGCCATAGTTATCAAAGTGTCAAGATCGTCAAATGTTGAAATTTGTGATGTAAAATACGATCCCGCGATCTCAATCCGACGCAGATCGATGCTTACGTCATTACAGATGTTTTGAATTCCCATTCAAATCTATTTGACCATTTTCCCAATTTATCAAACATTTAACAGGTACGCTCATGCGTCTATTCCAATGCAGCGTACCTAGTTTTCAATTCGCCACCTTTGAGGTCACAGATGCCATAGAACTCAATGGGAGTCTGAAAACTCAGAAAGCTTATGTTCGATGCTGCAAGAGAATGAAGTATATTACATAATAAAAGTCAATTAAAAACTTTATTAAAATTGTATACCCTTTCTAAGCAAGGGGACAATATTATTTCTACAAATTTGTTGAAAACTTTTACCCCAAACTTGTCGCATTAATAGATATAGAGATAAAAATGAAATACACAACATAATATAGCTAACTTCATTTTTATTTCTTGTGAAAAATCTATTTGCACTATGTTTAAGCCATTTGTTACATTGTGTATTATACTTTGAAAGTATGTACAGTATATGTGAAATTAGTATTAAAGATAAACATTGATGCTGACATTAGGACACACAGTGTAATATTTTAGACAAGGATTTTAAAATTCGAATTGATGTTGATTGATTCAATATAATCTTAAACTGATAGCTCAAAGGGATTGCCCACCTAACATTAAACTGTCATGATTCAGATACAACAGAAATTAAAATCACCTCTTTACTGTCATGCTATTTTCAGTGTATTTCTTCTTTCTCTTGAACATCTTTTTTCAGTAAGAAATGTCATCTTATATGCCAGCCCATTTTATAACACCTGTGAAGGGGTGGTTTTTAAAACTAGATTGCAATCAGGAGGGGTTACACAGGTACAGAGAGAAAACTGTCCCAGCTCTTAAAATATCCATTGATTGCAAATAAATACATATGATACTCTGATTACATGTTATATTTGCAATTATTTCTGCTCAGAATAATACATTTACAATATATACATATAGTGGTATAAATAAACACAGAGATATGAAATACAAAAAAAAAGGAATTTAGGGACATGTAAACATGTTTGCAAAAGATATCTGACATAACACACACACACACACACACACACACACACACATATATATATATATGTAACGGTACCAACCGGATACCAAGGGTTAACACCAGGGAACAATGTCCTGCATAGGGAATCAGCAGTTCACAACCCAGCCAGTTTTCAGGTTTTAAACAGAATAACACTTTATTTGAAGGCAGCATACAGATTTATACAGGTTTTTGACCCCCCCCCCCCCCAGATGGGGGTGGAAAGAATGTTGTACATTAGATAAAAGGGAGAAGCGCCCTTGACATGATACAATAGGATTATATTACTTAAACACTTCAACCACAGGACACTCTTGACTCTCCTTATCACTTAGGCGTTTCTCTCTGGGGGTGATCAAACAATAGAATGCTAAGCATTAATTAGATTGTAGCTGGAGCCAGCCACTTGTGGTTAGAAAATAAAGTTAACACTTTCAGTCCTGACCGAAGGGTCTGTCACAGACAACCTTTCTTACGTTATAGTCCAGAAGTGGCTAGGTTTGCCACAATGCTCCCCCAGAACCAAGCCGGCATACACAGTCTGATCCCAACGGATCGGCTTGGGGATGTCCGGGGCAACAACTTTCGGCTCAAGTAAGCTACGGGGTGTTCTCCGCCATCTGCTCCAACTTGGCTCAGTACTGCCCCCACCCCAAACATGGAAGCGTCTCTTCCCGGAGGGACTGGGCTTGGGTAGTCACAGGGTTAACATTAGCGGGATCCATGGGAGCATAGGCAGAAACAAGGGGGGCCAAGTCATTTCCAAGGAGAACATCAGCAGGTAAGTCCTTCTTGACCCCCACATTCACAAGTCTAGTGCCCACTCCCCAATCCAAATGTACCCTGGCAACAGGTAGGCGGAACACAGTGCCCCCTGCTACCCTCACAGCCACAGTGTCTCCAGTGTGCTGTTTCTCAGGCACCAAGTTCTCTTGAAGCAAGGTCATGGTAGCACCAGTATCCCGTAGACAACTGACCTCCTTCCCATTCACTTTAACCCGTTGCCGGTTATTCCGGTTGGCAGCTTGCACGGGGTCTGCTTCATGTAGGCTGCCCCAGCATTCTGGCGCCTCTACGTAGCGGGCCACAGGCTGAGGATTATGTGGGATTCCGCCAGCGGGTCTTCTCCAGGACTGTGCTTGATTCGCTGCATTTAGGGGACACTCTGGTCTTTTGTGCCCTAGTTGCTAACATCCAAAGCACCGAATAGGTTGTGAGTAGCCCCGCGAATTGAACCGGGCTCTCTGAGGGTAGTTCGTGGCCGGAGGCCGTGTGGTATAGCGGTGCGCCGGGGGTTGGTAACTGGCAGCTGCTGGGGTGACTGGGGGTCTGTACTCCACTCTAGCAGTGGGCAATCGGTATACTGCTCCCCCTGCCCCTCGTACTGCCACAGATCCGCCAGTGGGTGCTGTATCCGGCACCAAATGGGGAGCTATCAGGGTTAAAGTAGCTCCCGAATCCCGAAGTCCCTGGACCGACATCACCTCATGCAGAATTCCCAGGGGTTCCTCGGCTTGGGTGCTCAACACCTCATGAGCGGCTGGCTCCGTTTGGTAATGGTGAGCAGCCGCCCTTGGGGCCAGGTTCTGTCTGACCTGGTTCCAAGCTTGTCTGCTCCGATTTTGGGTGCACTCACGTGCCATATGTCCCCACTGCTTGCAGGTGTGGCATTGTATATTAGCCCGTCCGTTGTTAGGCTGTAGTCCATGGTGCCTCCTGGCATCAAAATGCTGGTCTGCTAATCTGGCTGCTTCGGTTAAGGTGAGGGGTTTTCGATCTCTCACCCATTCTTGGGCTTCTGGGGACAAGCCGTTAAAGAATTGCTCCAACAGCATCAGTTGTCGCAATTCTTCCATGGTGGTAGCTTGGCTGGCCTGTATCCACCCCTGAGATGCTTGATCCAGCTTGTGGGCCCACTCTGCATGGGAATCTCTTTCTGGCTTGCGCAGGCCTCTAAACTTGCGCCGGTATGCCTCTGAGGTAATGGCATATCTTTCCAAGATCGCTCTCTTCACTTTAGCGTAATCCTTGCTGTCCTCCCTGGGTACAGCGCGATACGCTTCCGCTGCCCTACCGGCTAGCTTGCCTGCTAGCACCGGCACCCATACGGACTGCTCCAAATCATGTAACTAGCACAGTCTCTCAAAATCCTGTAAATACCCATCAATCTCATCCTTCTCCTCACAAAACATTTTAAATGCATGGTATGGGATTTTGGGTCTTACTGGGTCGCTGAGTGCGTCCAAAATGGATTCTGCTCGGGAGGATGCATTCCGCGGACTGTGTGCCATCACGTACTCCTGCACATCTGCCATTACCACGGATAGCATATCCCGTGGTACAGGTTGGGGTAAAAATTCCAGCCTGGTCCTCATTTCCCTCTGGTATAGGGTCTCCTCCATGGCTGCTGGAGGCGTAGCGCTGCGAGCTCTGTCTCCCTCCATCAGCTCAGCAATTAATATAGCCTTGGGTTTGCTGCTGCCTATCTTTCCCCTGGCTTCTAGCAGTTCCTTTTACGTTTGTCTCTTTAGCTTAGAATAATCCATCTCCATTCACTTCGGTCCCTGGTACTCCTTCCATCTTAGTCAGTATTGTAGTAATCCCCCTCTTCCTGAGGTTACTGGCTTGTGTAGTTGCTCTTCTGGGCGATAAGGTTCATTCCGTCGCTTGCCACCAATTGTAACGGTACCAACCGGATACCAAGGGTTAACACCAGGGAACAATGTCCTGCATAGGGAATCAGCAGTTCACAACCCAGCCAGTTTTCAGGTTTTAAACAGAATAACACTTTATTTGAAGGCAGCATACAGATTTATACAGGTTTTTGACCCCCCCCCCCCCAGATGGGGGTGGAAAGAATGTTGTACATTAGATAAAAGGGAGAAGCGCCCTTGACATGATACAATAGGATTATATTACTTAAACACTTCAACCACAGGACACTCTTGACTCTCCTTATCACTTAGGCGTTTCTCTCTGGGGGTGATCAAACAATAGAATGCTAAGCATTAATTAGATTGTAGCTGGAGCCAGCCACTTGTGGTTAGAAAATAAAGTTAACACTTTCAGTCCTGACCGAAGGGTCTGTCACAGACAACCTTTCTTACGTTATAGTCCAGAAGTGGCTAGGTTTGCCACAATATATATATACATATATATATATATATATATATATATATAAACAGAAGCAGAGACCGCACTCATAGGTCTTATATTTCACCACTGATGTGGACTTTATTCAATCTGTAACGTTTCGGGGTTTCCCCCTTTGTCAAACATGTTTGACAAAGGGGGAAACCCCGAAACGTTACAGATTGAATAAAGTCCACATCAGTGGTGAAATATAAGACCTATGAGTGCGGTCTCTGCTTCTGTTTATATTATTTCTATGCACTGCACCTAGGCATTATATGTATAACGAGAGTGCTTGGTGACCACAATTTGCTTATATATATATATATATATGTATACACAAGTATGTGCAAAGATATATGTACAAATTCTAGCATTAATAATCATTTATAAAAAAAAATAGATATAAAAGCATATCATGACTTCTAGAAATACAAATACACTTTAATTTATGTGAAAGTATCATATAACAGATTTGTTTGTATAAGAAATAAATATAAAAATAACTTTCTATGAGATATTGTTTGTTGAGGTATAAATGTATCTATTTCTTAGACATTAACAGTTGAAAAATAAAAGATTAGCTTTAGAGAAATGTGCTTGTTCATGGACAGTAATGAGATGGTATAAATAAAGTTGTGAAAAACCCGAATAACCTCAACATCGATAACTTCAGCGATGTCTGGCGAGTGTATTGACGCCAGCGAATGCACTGAGATTGCCGCTTTGATAAATAGACCCCAAAGCCTGGTCACCAGATTTTAGACACAGATACTCTACTGAGATAAAAAAATTATTTTGAAAACTTTTCTCTTAATCTGCTACCCTTGAGCTTAAAGATAAGAGTAAAGGGTTAACTGCGCATAAAAGAGACCTATTAAGCCTGTGGTGATTAAGAGGAAACTCCCAACCTCTATTGGTAAAGTAAAATAAAGAGAATAATATGGATTCTAAGAAGAAACCATAGTATTCAAAAAACACAGGCGCTAAACAGCTTAAAATAGAAAAATTATATATAATAACTTGTGAGCATATAACGCCAAATATATGTGCAAAAAATGACACCTGGTGCAAATTGGATCAACCAAAAAAGTGCTAGCGACAATAGAATATAAAATATATAAATTTAATTACATAAGTGAAACAAATAAAATAAAGTATATTTTGCAAACAAAATAGCGCTGATCAGGCGCAATATTGAAGAGTAGTATACAAATAGCGACAATGTGATAAAATGTACAATACAAATGTAACAGTTTGAAGAGTGTGATTGATTCCCAAATATGATTCGCTGTGATGGTTCTTGGATTAGCCCCGATTTTAAAGAGGATTTTGAAGGAGGATTTTGATCTTCAATGAGAGACCGGAAATCGGTGGTTGAATCCTATATGTTCCTCTCAGTGGCGTGAAACTCCAAACCGCAGGATGCAGAAAGAATCAACCCAGCAAAGAAGAATACAAACACCTTTACACAGGTAACTGGGACACTGCACCTATGGAAGCCGGAGAGGGACAAAAACAGAACAGAGCAGAGCAACGCGTTTCAACCCGTACACAGGGTCTTTTTCAAGCTTGAAAAAGACCCTGTGTATCATATAATATATGATATATGTTTGTATAAGAAATAAATATAAAAATAACTTTCTATGAGATATTGTTTGTTGAGGTATAAATCTATCTATTTCTTGGACATTAACAGTTGAAAAATAAAAGATTAGCTTTAGAGAAATGTGCTTGTTCATGGACAGTAATGAGATGGTATAAATAAAGTTGTGAAAAACCCGAATAACCTCAACATCGATAACTTCAGCGATGTCTGGTGAGTGTATTGACGCCAGCGAATGCACTGAGATTGCTGCTTTGATAAATAGACCCCAAAGCCTGGTCACCAGGGGGTCCATCCGATAAAAATCGTCGCCCGCAAAAGCCGGCGACGCCAATATTTGCGCGGATTTGGTATCACATATACGGCGTAACCTAGAAGTTACGCGCGTATATTTCTGCCGTCGCCCGTAGTTTTTTGGGCCATAGGCAGGTATACCAAACCCGCGCAGTTTGGTATCCAATATGCAGCGTAAGGACTTACGTGGCGAAAATGGAGAAAACTTACTCCATTTTCACCTCGCCACAAAAAGCAGCCGTAAGAAGCCTTACGCTGACTATTGGAGCCCCGTAACTCCCTAAACTGGCTGCTAAAATAAACCTAATACCTAACGCATGCGCAATGTCTATCTCCCTGTCAACCGCGATCTGCTAAAATAAACCTAACACCTAACGCATGCGCAATGTCTATCTACCTGTCAACCGCGATCCCCCCCCCGAAATCCCTAATAAAGTTATTAACCCCTAAACCGCCGCCATCTACATAAACTAACCCCCTACTGTGAGCCCCTAAAACCGCCGCCATCTACCTTATCTATCCCCTAATTAGAACCCCTTACACCGCTGTCATCTACCTTATCTATCCCCTAATCTGACCCCTTACACCGCTGCCACCTATATAAAAATTATTAACCCCTAATCTAATCCCCCTATACCGCCGCCAGCTATATTAATATTATTAACCCCTAATGTAAGCCACTTACACCGCCGCCATCTCTATTAAAATGATTAACCCCTTATTTAATCTACCTACCCCGCCGCCAGCTATATTATCTATATTAACCCTAAGTATATTATAGTTAATATAGGTATTACATTATATATGTTAACTATATTAACCCTAATTATATTAGGGTTAATATAGTTAATATAGTTACTATAGTATTTATATTAACTATATTAACTCTATCTAACCCTAACACCCCTAACTAAATTTATATTAAATTAATCTAATTCATTTATAAACTAAAATATTCCTATTTAAATCTAAATACTTACCTATAAAATAAACCCTAAGATAGCTACAATATAATTAATAATTACATTGTAGCTATGTTAGGGTTAATATTTATTTTACAGGTAAATTGTTAATTATTTTAACTAGGTATAATAGCTATTAAATAGTTATTAACTATTTAATATCTACCTAGTTAAAATAATTACCCAATTACCTGTAAAATAAATCCTAACCTAAGTTACAAATACACCTACACTATCAATAAATTAAATAAACTACAAACATCTATCTAAAAATACAATTAAATTAACTAAACTAAATTACAAAAAAAACCAAACACTAAATTACAAAAAATAAAAAAAGATTACAAGATTTTTAAGCTAATTACACCTATTCTAAGCCCCCTAATAAAATAATAAACCCCCAAAATAAAAAAAAATTCCCTGCCCTATTCTAAATTAAACAAATTTCAAAGCTCTTTACCTTACCAGCCCTTAAAAGGGCCTTTTGTGGGGCATGCCCCAAATAATTCAGCTCTTTTGCATACAAATACAATACCCCCCCCATTACAACCCAACACCCACATACCCCTATTCTAAAACCACCCAAACCCCCCTTAAAAAAGCCTAACACTACCCCCCTGAAGATCTCCCTACCTTGTCTTCACCACACCGGGCCGAACTCCTGATCCGATCCGGGCGATGTCTTCCTCGAAGCGGCAAAAAAGAATTCCTCCTCCGGCGATGTCTTCCTCCAAGCGGCAAAGAAGAATTCTTCCTCCGGCGACGTCTTCCTCCAAGCGGCAGCAGTCTTCATTCTTCCGGCGGCATCTTCAATCTTCTTTCTTCGCTCCGCCGCCGTGGAGCATCCATCCCGGACGACTACTGAACTAGGAATGAGGTACCTTTAAATGACGTCATCCAAGATGGCGTCCGCCGAATTCCGATTGGCTGATAGGATTCTATCAGCCAATCGGAATTAAGTTAGAAAAATCTGATTGGCTGATTGAATCAGCCAATCAGATTCAAGTTCAATCCGATTGGCTGATCCAATCAGCCAATCAGATTGAGCTCGCATTCTATTGGCTGTTCCGATCAGCCAATAGAATGCGAGCTCAATCTGATTGGCTGATTGGATCAGCCAATCGGATTGAACTTGAATCTGATTGGCTGATTCAATCAGCCAATCAGATTTTTCTAACTTAATTCCGATTGGCTGATAGAATCCTATCAGCCAATCGGAATTCGGCGGACGCCATCTTGGATGACGTCATTTAAAGGTACCTCATTCCAAGTTCAGTAGTCGTCCGGGATGGATGCTCCGCGGCGGCGGAGCGAAGAAAGAAGATTGAAGATGCTGCTTCATGGAAGATGCCGCTGGAAGAATGAAGACTTTGCTGCCGCTTGGAGGAAGACGTCGCCGGAGGAAGAATTCTTCTTTGCCGCTTGGAGGAAGACATCGCCGGAGGAAGAATTCTTCTTTGCCGCTTGGAGGAAGACATCGCCCGGATCGGATCAGGAGTTCGGCCCGGTGTGGTGAAGACAAGGTAGGGAGATCTTCAGGGGGGTAGTGTTAGGCTTTTTTAAGGGGGGTTTGGGTGGTTTTAGAATAGGGGTATGTGGGTGGTGGGTTGTAATGGGGGGGGTATTGTATTTGTATGCAAAAGAGCCGGATTCTTTGGGGCATGCCCCACAAAAGGCCCTTTTAAGGGCTGGTAAGGTAAAGAGCTTTGAAATTTGTTTAATTTAGAATAGGGCAGGGAATTTTATTTATTTTGGGGGTTTATTATTTTATTAGGGGGCTTAGAATAGGTGTAATTAGCTTAAAAATCTTGTAATCTTTTTTTATTTTTTGTAATTTAGTTTAGTTAATTTAATTGTATTTTTAGATAGATGTTTGTAGTTTATTAATTTATTGATAGTGTAGGTGTATTTGTAACTTAGGTTAGGATTTATTTTACAGGTAATTGGGTAATTATTTTAACTAGGTAGATATTAAATAGTTAATAACTATTTAATAGCTATTATACCTAGTTAAAATAATTAACAATTTACCTGTAAAATAAATATTAACCCTAACATAGCTACAATGTAATTATTAATTATATTGTAGCTATCTTAGGGTTTATTTTATAGGTAAGTATTTAGATTTAAATAGGAATATTTTAGTTTATAAATGAATTAGATTAATTTAATATAAATTTAGTTAGGGGTGTTAGGGTTAGATAGAGTTAATATAGTTAATATAAATACTATAGTAACTATATTAACTATATTAACCCTAATATAATTAGGGTTAATATAGTTAATATATATAATGTAATACCTATATTAACTATAATATACTTAGGGTTAATATAGATAATATAGCTGGCGGCGGGGTAGGTAGATTAAATAAGGGGTTAATCATTTTAATAGAGATGGCGGCGGTGTAAGGGGCTTACATTAGGGGTTAATAATTTTAATATAGATGGCGGCGGTGTTAGGGGCTCACTTTAGGGGGTTATAGATATAATATAGCTGGCGGCGGGGTACGGGAGCGGCGGTTTAGGGGTTAATAACTTTATTAGGTTGCGGCGGGGTACGGGAGCGGCGGTTTAGGGGTTAATAGCTTTTTTATTGTTAGGATAGTGAGGGGGGATAGCGGATAGAGGGTTAGACGTGTCGGGCTATGTTAGGGAGGCGTGTTAGACTTGTCGGGCTATGTTAGGGAGGCGTGTTAGACAGTGCGGGTGTTTTAGACTTTAGTCAGGTTTTATAGGCGCCGGCAGTTTCTAACGTGCCGCAAGTCACTGGCGACGCCAGAAATTTGTACTTGCGCAGATTTCTGGACATCGCTGGTTTGTCAGACTTACTGCACGTTAGCATCTGACGGCGACTTATATGGGATAGCTCGAGTTGCGAGCTGAAACTGCGGGCGACGCCGGTTCCCTCGCTTGCGCCGCAAACTGCGATCTATATCGGATCGCGCCCCAGATTTTAGACACAGATACTCTACTGAGATAAAAAAATTATTTTGAAAACTTTTCTCTTAATCTGCTACCCTTGAGCTTAACAATGTTGTGTTAGTAAATATTAACAAATCTGGGAAGTTACCTTATCCTGACTGTTTTCTTGCCAAAATACTATTCTGCAAATTAATTATTTAACATACAACTGATGGCTACTTAATTTTGTATCTCGTCTTAGATAAACAAGCAAATTGTTTTTTGAGATTCACATATTTTAATAATTTCATTAAAGGGACAGTCTAGTCAAAATCCAACTTTCATGATTCATATAGAGAATGCAATTTCCAGTTTACTTTTATCATCAAATTTGCTTTGGTCTCTTGGTATTTTTAGTTGAAAACTAAACCTAGATAGGCTCATATGCTAATTTTAAACCATTGAAGGCCATCTCTTATCTCAAAGCATTTGACAGTTTTTCGCAGCAAGAGGGAGTTAGTTAATGTGTGCCATATAGATAACATTGTGCTCACGCCAGTGGAGTTACCTATGAGAGGGCACTGATTGGCTAAAATTTAAGTCTGTCAAAAGAACTGAAATAAGGGGGCTGTCTGCAGAAGCTTAGATACAAGGTAATCACAGAGATAAAAAGTATATTAATATAACCGTGTTGGCTATGCAAAACTGCGGAACACGTAATTAAGGGATTATCTATCTTTTTAAACAATAAAAATTCTGTAGTAGATTAAAAAATTCAACTGCATTTACTTTGGCATCTAGTTATCAAGCCGTCAACCGCAAATACGCTGGAATTCCGCAGCGTATTTGTGGCGAGGCTGATTCGCCTTAGTTTTTTTTTTCAAATTTTATTTATAACCAACAAATGGTACAGTGGTAAGAAACAAATCAAAGACACACCACACAGGGTGCAGTGGAGCAATTCAAAACTGATAAGACAGTATGATACAATAGTATATGACAACGCAGGTCTAACAGATACAGTAGAATACAATGCTCATACTTATATCGAGTACTACACCAGACTTATACGGGCAGAGCATGTTCTAGCTTATATACTCACTAATACCACAATGTTGGGGTTTTATTATTTTTAACCTAACATAATCAACCTAAACCTAGCCTAACCTAAAATTTGTAGCTCCTTTTCCTGACCAATTGGAGGAGTAACCCAATTAAAGGATGTGGTATGCTTGATAAAATCTTGTTAGATCTTCAGTATAGATGTGGTTTAATAACCCCTTCTCAAAGTACTGATTAATTCCAGCAGCATCCCAAACTATATTACACAAAACATGAAACACAAGCAATCAAACAAACAAACAAACAAACAAACAAACAAACAAACAAACAAACAGGGGATAGCCAAATCTACCCGAAATTATACTTGACTTGACTAGCTATCTGTATGCGTAGTGTCCCATGCTACCTTTATTAAGGAATTTCATCAGATATAGGGTAGCTGAGCACATCTAACCCACACAATGCAGTGATGAGATCTATGTTGTCAGTAGTGTAAATCAAAGATTGGTCAACTAATCTCGTGCTAATTAATGTATGTTGGGGATCAGCCATGAGCTGAACTTGATAATTTTATATATTTTAAGTAGGCTATTAATCGCTGGTTTAAAGCAGATTACCTCTATGGAAATAGAATGGGATAACTAGATATATTGTCTGTACTGCAGATTTTAAAAATTATGTTATGTTGATAACAAGCTTGTTCAGGGATGTTTGGTTTCTTGGCTAAAGGGGAAGGAACCAGTGGGTCTCAAGTCCTATAACTCCAATCAAACAGATATGTAAACTAAAAACAACACTAACAAGTAAAAAAAATAAAAAAATAATAATAATAAAAAAAAATAGTAATAATAAAAAAAGAAAATAGAAATAACCCATTATGGACAGTGTGGCTGCCTTGATACTGCCCACTCGCTCGCAATGACTTAATAAATTCTTGGTAGATATAATTAGGATATGAGTAGGCTGCTTAGAGTGGTCAAGTGCGTCTGGCCAAAATTCAAGGTGAGAGCTTATGTATGTGCTGGGGCCTCAGTTTGCGAGAGTGTTATGGTTAATCAGGGTACATCTAGCCTTTATGAGTTATGGTGAAAAATTATGCGTTCTAATAGGTGCAATTCAATGAGATGAAAAGGAAAAAAAAAACAGCTTGACAAGAAGTCTAAGGCCAAACTAAACCCCACACACCCAGTCAAACATAGAGGAAAGCATTAGGGAGGTGATAGTTTGTGTCACCACTCTTAAAGTTGCATTAACGGGTATAAGCAAACATGATACTGAACTGTTCTAAATTTTGGGACGTAAATATAAAAATTGATTCCTATGGAGCCCACCAAGGATTTGCAATTGAGTAGATACGGAGTGCATGGCTCCGGAGTTTTTCAATCAGCTCCATGAAGTTATGCAAAATAGATGAAGCAGGTGTTATTGGAGAATTGGTACACAGGGTATACGAAAGTCATGAGTTCCTATTTGTTTGAGTTAGACCTTTGCTGGCCACCAAAAATTAATGTTCAGCATTGACAAACATTTAGTGAACATGCCCAAGAGAGTAGTATGCCCGGCAGACTCTAGCAGCTCAATATACCTGGGGTAGCGCTCAAATCACGCACAACATATGGCATGAAACAGAAAGAAAAATGCACACAGAACGCATTAACATTCACAACATTTGAATTATTTACACAGTGGCTAGCGGCATTTTCTGCAATGCGTCAGACGGGATGTCTTAATCTTATGCTGTTTTCTCCTGTTGATCTCCAGTGCAAAAATAGTAAGGAGTTAAAGTTAGCCAACACCCATAACCACTCGATTCTTAAACTGCCTCCGCTTCTCCACAGCCCTCACATCCATGATGCCGGGCAAGTTGTCTCCCAGATTTATAGTCAGAGATGCAGCGAGCCCGGCCTTTGATCCATATTTATAGCTATCATGTCGGTCCTCCGATACAGCGGCAGTGGCACACGAAGCATCAGAGGACTCAGCTGGAATGACAGCCGGGTAGATGGTATTGTAGGCAGCCCCATTTCCCGAACCTGGGCTAAGATCTGTAGCTGAAGCTGGGGCGGTAGGCAGGCGAGCCGGATGCTTTAAGTGAACAGTCAGCTTCACAGCACAGCCCGACCAGATTGTTTGGACATCGAGCTCTAAAGCTGAGATCCACAGTTGGCGGGTCAATGGAGGTGTCGGCAGGCTTTCTTCTAGTCCGGGTCTTGATTCTGTATCGGATCCCACTAGATATGTAGCAGGGAAGGTTATTTCGCTTACCTCTAGTTGTGGAGTCTTGTAGCTATCAGTAAGGGACAGGGATGTGACAGTATTTGCAATAGGCTCGATGGCTGGCCTCTCCTGATGCCCAGGCTGTGTCCCATTTGATAACATTGCGCATAAGACAGCGCAGGATTGCAGGAGTCGCTCCAGTTTAGGCAAAAACACAGTTTGTAGTCCCGCTAAGATGAGAGTTTCAGCAGAGCCTTCTTTGGTGGCTAAGCTAGACATCATTAATACACAAGAACTTTGTTAGTGAACAGGAGCTTGGGTATATGTATATACAATGTGGCGGTAGTGTTCCCGCCCCGAAGCCCGACAGCTTTATTCTTTAAAATGACAATCCGGGGTAGAAGAGCTGTTGATCCTTCTGTCTGCCAGATATTCACGGACAGCTTGCCTGTCAAGGGAGATGCAGATGGTGTGGATAGGTGGCAGCAATATCAGAGTTATAAGTGTTATTCCTCAGAGCTGTCAAAGCTTGCAGCCATCTTGTTGAGCCGCCCACTGGAAGTCTGATTCGCCTTAGTTATCAACCCCTACTGCGCGTAAAAAGTAGAATATAGTGACGTAAGCTTCGATCCGCCGGACTCAGTCCGACACAGATCGATGGTTACGTCACTACAGATGTTCCGAACGCAAGTTCGGCACAATCTGACTACTTTTGGTAGTTATCAAACTACTACCAGGTACACTCGCTACTATTCCGGGCCAGCAAACCTGGATTTCAATTCGCCGCCCTGGAGGCAGCAGATCCCATAGGAATCAATGGGAGTCTGACCATAGCGAAAGCTCATTTTCGCTGCTGCCCGATATCCCATTGATTCCTATGGGAAATGTCTGCACCTAACACCCTAACATGTACCCCGAGTCTAAACACCCCTAATCTGCCCCCCCTACACCGCCGCAACTAAATACATTTATTAAATCCTAAACCGCCGCTCCCGGACCCCGCCGCACCTATATTAAACATGTTAACCCCTAAACCGCCACTCCCTGACCCTGCCGCCACCTACATTATACATATTAACCCCTAATCTGCCGCCCCCTATACCGCCGCCACCTACATAAACTTATTAACCCCTATCCTGTGGATGCCGGATCCCGTAGCAACTAAATAAATTGTTTAACCCCTAAACCGCCACTCCCGGACTCCGCCACCACCTATATTAAAGTTATTAACCCCTATCCTGCCCCCCCTATACCGCCGCCACCTATATTAAAATGATTAACCCCTAAACCTAAGCCTAACACTAACCCTAACCCCCCCTAACTTAAATATTATTTTAATAAATCTAAATAATATTACTCTATTAACTAAATTAATCCTATTTAAAACTAAATACTTACCTATAAAATAAACCCTAAGATAGCTACAATATAACTAATAATTACATTGTAGCTATTTTAGGATTTATTTTTATTTTACAGGCAACTTTGTATTTATTTTAACTAGGTACAATAGTTATTAAATAGTTATTTAGGGGTTTAGGGGGTTAATGAGTTTAATGTAGGTTGCGGCGGTGTAGTGGGGGGCAGGATAGGGGTTAATAACTTTAATATAGGTGGCGGTGGGCTCCGGGTGCGGCGGGTTTAGGGGTTAAACAATTTATTTATTTGCGGCAGGGTCCGGGATCTGCAGGATAGGGGTTAATATAACTTGAATATAGGTGGCAGCGGTGTAGTGGGGGGCAGGATAGGGGTTAATAGGTATAATGTAGGTAGCGGCGGGGTGCGGGAGCAGCGGTTTAGGGGTTAATACATTTATTATAGTTGCGGCGGGGCCAGGAGCAGCGGTTTAGGGGGTAATAACTTTATTTAGTTGTGTGGGGCTCCGGGAGCGGCGGTTTAGGGGGTAAAACAGTGTAGTTTAGTGTGGGTGCTTAGTGACAGGCTATCAAAAAAGCTGCGAAGAAGCCGATGAGCAGCGAGATCGATGACTGTCAGTTAACAACAGTCCGTTGCTTATTGCTCCGTACTTGGTGCGCGGCTTCTTGACAGCTTTTTTGATAACATTGACGAACATATTCAGGTCCGCGGCGGCGATGGTAGGCGAGCTTAGGCGAGCATATTGGGCCGGCGAATGCAGCTAAGTAGACGGCTTCATAACTAGAGACCTTAGAATATGAAATGAGCAGTAGAATATTTCCTGGCAAATCTCAAAATTAATCCAATTTTCCCTCCCCCTGTAACACGTGATAGCTATCAGCCAATCACAGAATGCATTTACATATTAGAGATGTGCAGCCAAGAAAATTTTGTTTTGGACAAAATGTTTGTTCCGAATATCCAGAAAATTTGTTTCTCCAAATATTCTGTGGCTGCACTATTCGGTATTCGTTTAGTTTAAAACTAAATGAATATGGAATTTTTATTAAAGTGATGGTAAACCCAAGCGTATTACAAACGCTAGGATTTATCATTGTTTTGTAAAAGCGTTTTGTAAAAGCGTTACACTCACCCTATAGCTGTTAGGAAAGCATATCCGGCCGCCCACAGCACAGACCTTTCTTTAATGAGGTGACATTTCCACCTCTAGACCAATAGCCGTGCATGTCAGCTGACATCCTAGCATGTCTAGAGGTCTAAACGTCACCTTATTGGAGAAGAGCGCTGTGCTGTGGGTAGCCAGAGGCGCTATGTTAGAAATATGCTTTCCTAACAGCTAGGGTGAGTGTAACGTTGTTTTTTACAAAACAATGAAAGTCAAGGTTTTTTTATTGATGTTAAATTCTAGCGTTTGTAATTCGCTTGAATTTACCATCACTTTAAACACTTACTTTAAATTACATTTAAACAAAAGTAAATGTTTCAAAGCTACAGGTGAAAAGTTCACCTGTAGCTACAATACTTACCTTAATGTGCTCTGGAGAGCATGGAGAGCGCACTAAGGTAAGTAATAACCCCTTTAAAAAATAATGTAAACAAATGAATACTGATGATTTTCGTCCATATTTTTTAGTTTTCTTTCATTTTCTCTGTGCATTCATTCAGATTTTTGTTTCATTAAAACAAAACGAAAATCTTAGTTTCGTAACGGAAGTATATTGGAAAGTTGTTTTAATTTGCATGCTTTACCCGAATCAATAAACTTGAATTTTGAATTTAGTGGACATTAAGCTCTTTGTTTTTTAAACCTTCATATGGCTTTTAACTCCAAACATTGGAGTAAGGTGTTGTATGCTTTTAGTATTTTAGTAAAAATATAGAACTGCTCTTTTATATTCTGGGCAGTACAGTTTTGGTTAATATAGCTTCAGGTGCAAGGTTGACCAGTAAATAATGGAGGGGGCAGCAATGAGACGTGGTTGCACCCAGGTGCTAGTACTTATTTCATACAGTAAAAATTAAGCAATAATTCAGCTGTGCCTTCAGTTGGATATATTTATGTAGTAATGATTATTACATCATAGGAATTTACAGTGTGGTCAGAGTCCCTGAAGGATGCCAAGTTGCCAACTCTTCATGCCATACTTACCGTCCCAGCACATTTAGATACTCGCGCGAGAGTCTGGGGGACAAACTTTCAGTGTACGGCATAGAAATTACACTTATATAATCAAAATCAACTTGTTTGCACCTATCATGATGTTATTTTGTTTTATTTGAAATTTGGTATAGAATCTAGCAAGAAAGGCCAGTAGAATGCTTTGTTGTAGACATGTGCATTCAGTTTTGTCACAAATGTTTCCTTTAAATACTTACCTTTAGCGTGCTGGGGAGTTGCGCTAATTTAGTCCTCTTCTTCATAGAGCCCCCGCCACACTAATAGGATTAGAATTAGTGCGGCAACTTCCAGGGCCTGCACTAAAGGAGAAAGTCCTTTAGTGCAGGCTCTGGGAGCCGCTTCGCTCTAAGCCCCCTATTAGTGTGGCTGGTGCTTGTGATGAAGAGGACCGAATTAGCGCAACTCCCCAGCACGCTAAAAGTAAGTATAAAGCTACAGGTGAACCTGTGGATTTGGAACATTTACATTAGTTTAACGAAAATTAATGTAAATGTTCTACGATTATTCATTAAACCGAATAATGCAGCCTAATTTCTGTGAAAATTTGTTCTGAAAAATTTGTCCAAATTTTATTTTAAAGGGACATGAAACCCAAAATTTTTCTTTCATGATTCAGATAGAGAATACACTTTTAAACAACTTTCCAATTTACTTCAATTATTTAATTTGCTTTCTTTTCTTGTTATCCTTTGCTGAAAGTTTTATCTAGGCAAGCTCAGGAGCAGCAAAGAACTTAGGTTCTAGCTGCTGATTGGTTGCTGCATATTTATACTGCTTGTCATTGGCTCACCCATGTGTTCAGTCAGAAACCAGTAGTGCATTGCTGCTCATTCAACAAAGCATAGCAAGAGAACAAAGAAAAATTGATAATAGGAGTAAACTAGAACATTTCTTAAAATTGCATGCTCCATCTGAATGATGAAAGAAAAAATGTGGGTTTCATATCCCTTTAAGGGTGCACATGTCTACTTTGTTGTATAGGAATGTGATTTGATAGGAGCACCTATAGGTGGGTTCCTGCTGCTAAAAAGTTTATCCCACAAGTAAACAGAATGATAATGTGCACAAAAAAATTAAGAAAATTTAGCATTTTATGTCATAACTATTTTTCATTTGAAGACAAATTTTATATTCAGAGGAAAGGAACGGCTATGGGCACAAGATTCGCACCCAGCTATGCCAATCTCTTCATGGGATACTGGGAGGAGGATTTCTTCCCTAGGCATAGTCTGGGCGCGAGTCTTGTGCTCTATAGCAGGTATATAGATGATCTCTTTTTTATTTGGGGCGGGGAGTGAAACAGATCTTAACACTATACTAATAGATATGAACCGGAATGAGATGGGCCTATCTTTTACTAGCAATTACAGCAAAAATCATAGAAAATCAACTTACCACCAAAACACATTTTAAGAAGGTGGATGCGAACAACTTGATTCATTATAATAATTGCCACCTGAGAAGGTGGAAAGACAATGTCCCTAAGGGGCAATATTTAAAAATAAAAAGAAATTGCTCTAGAACGGTAGATTATCAAGATCAAATAAAGATCCTTGAACAAAAATTCCTAGAAAGAAAATACAATCCAGATGTAATTAATCAAGCCAAACAAGAGGTAGAAAAGAAAGAAAGGAGCAGTCTCTTGGAATACAAAGCGAAAGAGATTAAAGAAAATTTTGATGAAATTAATGTACCATTTATTACAGAATTTAATCATGACAATAAAAATATTCAGAAAATTCTAAAAAAACATTGGCACCTAGTGCAAACTGATCCCGTTATAGAAGGAAGAGCAGGAGAAAATCCAAAAATAATATATCGAAAAGCACAAAACTTAAAAAGCCTGCTAGCTCCCAGTCATTTAAAAAAATTTAAGAATAAAGAGACCCAAAGATGTCTAGATGGAAACCCTCTGAATGGATTTTTTCCCTGCTTTAGATGCAGGGCTTGTAAATATAGTAGCAAACAAAAAAGCATAAGATCAGAAACAGGCAACTTTACATTTAAAATCAAAGACACAATTAGATGCCAAGACAAGGGCATCATTTATGCCATCCAATGTTTGTGCAAAAAAATGTACATAGGGGAAACGACTAGAATGCTCCGGGAAAGAATAAGGGAGCATCTTTCCTGTATAGACAGAGGTAATCTTGACCCATACATCTATCGTCACTTTAGAGAAGTACACAATAACAACCTCAAAGACTTTAAATATTTGGGGATTAAGAAAGTATATCCAGAATGGAGAGGGGGAAACTGGGAAAATAAACTCCTAAAAACTGAAGCAGAGATTATTTATCAAATGAACACCCTCCAACCTGGAGGCCTTAATTCAGAAATTGACATCTCCCCCTTCTTATAACATAAATCCATCACTTTTGTATAATATATTATTGAAATAAAAACTAACTCCACCATTAAATCGAATACTACACAAATTTATTTGTTACATATATTCATATATTTATTTATACAAATAAATCACACTCATCAAATAATAATGAAGGAAATGATGAATTTTAAGGCATTTTTAATATGTTTTTTTTTTTATAATTTTATGTATAAAATGGAAAATTAATGAATCTTAACTTTATTAAAATTTATGTGTACATATGAGCCATCCAATATCTTTAAAAAAATCTGATGAATTTGATTACTTTTAAGGCATTTATAAACTAAAGTATTAAAGTAGTAAAATTAGAATAGAGGCTTTCTGTTACTAATCCCAATGATCAACAATATGGGTATACCGACAAGAAAGGAGCAAACACAAATTATTCCTCCTTAAGAGAGATCCACCTTTAGAAGGAAGCTACACAGGTGTTAAAAGAAATTTAGAGCAAACCTGTAACCAATCAAAACACACTATGACCTTTAAAAGTTTGGAAGTGAGCAGGGGATACATTCTTGATAAAGCCCAGAAGGGTGAAACGCGTTGAATGGGACCTGCCACACTTTGCTGAACATTCTGCTGAAAGACTGTCACCAAGCTTTGTGACCCTGCAGTTTGAGGTTTATTTGTCTAAAGAACCTGACGGAGTGGATTGCCACTGCCGAATCTACAGAACAAAATCCTCTATATCAACTAATACCGAGGAGGTTCAGGTGAAATAATCCATTTGGGTTAAATAAGTTAAAAGGATAAACGTTATTGCCGAGACGGAACATGACCTCTGACCTCTGAATTAAAGAGAGGTATCAGGTGACTTATTACGGCATCGGAATCGAACAGTCTGTGAATCACTCACAGTGAACAAGGACCAGCGGTTGCAACCGGGACACAGAAAGGTACCTCTCCTATCTTTTTTCCTACTAAGGATATATATGTGAATCCCATATAGGTGTTTAAAAAACATATCACAAAAGAGACATTCACCTCCGCAATTATCTGGCTTTAAAATAGCCGCCAGCTGGGATAACGACTATTACAGTGTCCAAACATAACTTGAAGACAAAGTATCAAGAGACTGAGAACTTATCCCTATTTAGGAGAACGGATACTTTATAGTATTTTCATTGCCAAAAGGAAACTTTTAACGATTTTCTGATAAATCTGTGAAGCTCACTTATAATAAGTTAAAAAACTGTTTGGCTTTATTTTATGTTATGCATAGATCGTAATATACCCCAAAAATATATTGGTTTGGCAAACGGATCTCAAGATTAGCTGTTGTATAAATCAATATATGCAACTAAAGCCTTAGTAATTTATTAAGATTTACTGTATATTTTTAGCTAGAGTTTTATCTGTTGATTTATAATAGGGAGACGTCCCTTAATTTTAAAGAACCATATTGTCCGAATGTGATTATAGATTTTAAATAAATATTATTGTTCAAAAACTAGTTATATTGAATTCATCATTTCCAATACTTTGTTGCATAGGTTTGCTACAGAAATAGTTAGGCTCTTATGCCACAGTACAGACCTCAAGGCCTATTTATCATAGGTCTTGCAGACCTGATCCAACAGTGCGGATCAGGTCCGCAAGACCTCGCTGAAAGCAATACGCTCTCCGTATTCAGCATGGCACCAGCAGCTCACGCTGTCCCCTGCAGAATCGCGGCCGCAGGGGGGTGTCAATCAACCCGATCATACTCGATCGGGTTGAATTCCGGCGATTCCTGTCCGCCTCATCAGAGCAGGTGGACAGGGTTATGAAGCAGCGGTTTTTAGACCGCTGCTTCATAACTGGTGTTTCTGGCGAGCCTGCAGGCTCACCAGAAACACGGCCCTCAAGCTCTGTACGGAGCTTGATAGATAGGCCCCCTCATCTTGAGTATTGTGTAGAGTCCTGGAGGCCCTACCTCCAGAAGGATATTTATATATATACTGGAAGCGTTCAAATGAGGGCTACTCAATGGTACATGATCTAAATAATAAAATAAAAAACCTTTGATGACTTAAATATGTATATTTTACAAGTGATGGTATAAGAGAAACTTTCAAGTTTATTAAGGGATTTAATACAACTGAGGCTGAAAATATTTTTCAGAAAAAAGCAACACTAGAACACAGGGTCATTATCTAAGAAAATCTATGTTGCTATCATAATTTAAAAAAGAAATAAATACTGAATTATTTCAATGCAGAATTTCAACTTTTGGCAAATACAAAGCTAGTCAAATACATTTTAAAAATCTGCAATTTCAAAATCCTTCAGAAAACATTTTAGCAACAGGTTTTGAAACGATGATGTAAAAAAAAAGAAACAAATTGCATTTGAACATATGCATTCTTTATATACTGAATGAAATAACTATTGTATTTGTTTGCTGTGCTGTAGAGAAGTTCTCTCACAGGTCCTTATTGTATTCGCTAAACATTTTACCAATGCAGCTGTTGTTTTACTACATTTAAGCTGGCAAGTTTGTCTTAAAATATGCAATGCACTTCTTACACTGAAAGATAAACTAAAAGAGATAGAAAGGTCAAAATTGTAATGTGAATGCATTTCAATTAAATAGAAGCATTTTTGCAATATACTTCCATTAGCAAAAATGCTTCTACTAGAAGTCAGTGAAGATTTATCAAGGCCCGAATTCTGCTATATGCAGCCGTTTCCGCGTGAGCCTTCAAGCTCGCCGGAAACAGGAGTTAAGAAGCAGAGGTCTTAAGACTACAGCGGATCACGTCCGCCAGACACATGATAAATCGGGTCTTGATCACAGTCTATTGACTGCATCTTTTTCAGTCCATAAAAGGCTACTTTTTTATTTGGCATGATCACAATAGTGTGTTTTCAGCTCTATCAGCCCTCGCAAATGGGTTTTTGGATCCTCGATAAAAGCCCTATGTCTCCTATGGGACCAAAAAGTTCTCTGTAAGTACAATACATTTTTGAGTGACTTTTAACACTTTTTCAAGCATATGAGTGCATCTTTTAGGCTGTGAGAATAGCCAAACAGTGCACCATTTTTCTATTGCTATATGGTCGCTTTTCAGCTTCATTGTTTTGGACCATATTTGTTTTTATTCTTAGTTACAGCACTGTTTTTATTTTGGCGTGAACAAGATGAACTTGTAAACTGGAACAAGCATTTGTGACTGTGAGCTCAATTACGTAGACAATTTGAAAAATACTCTTGTGAACAAGTTTGGGCTTAGCGTGTATGGATGCAACTTCCCTTATAAAAACCTCAATTAAGGGTCTTCTAGGCATATACAAAATAGCAAGGCAGTGGATTCCTGATTTACAGTTCAAAAAATGTTAAAATGCAGTAAAATAAGATAAGTCCTTTGCACATAAATTCATAGTCACCATCTTGTTTACATTTCACGCCAAATTGGGAAATGGTGCTAGAACAATACTTGTGAAAGTTAAAAAGCAACCATATAGTGATAAAAAAATAGTGCTCAGTCTGGCTATCCTGACAAACTGATTTCGCAATGGTGCAGATGGAGATGGATTACATTAGGTTCCTATGAAAGTCGTGATTAAGTGATCCCCTTTGCCAGTACTATAAGTGAAGATCATTATAGGGGAAGTGTGACTTTTAATCAAATATTAAAAATAAAAACTAAAAACATACCTTTTAAACTTTTGGTGTCCTGAAGTGATTATAGTATTTTTTTCATTGTGCCAATATACCTAAGGCATATGGCTAATCAGTGTTGAGGATGGATCTGGTGACAGTAGGTTAATGTTGCACATGTAAATGAGTATCTGCCTTGCCCACTGAACTGAACAAAGGGATTACTTAAAAAAACCTTCACTGTATCTTTAATAGGTGTGAATGGGCTATTGTATTAGTTTCTGGAGACCTACGAGTTTCTATTTCAAGAAAAGGTACTTAACAAACAAAAAGTATTTTTCTGAATCTTTTAGGTTGAAAACTTGTTAGTGGCTGTGGGCTTTTAACAAACAAAAAGATATATGATTGTGATAACTTGCTTGAGAAACTCTGTGACCAATTTGGTCAGAAAGCAAAAAAGCCTTTTTGGGAGCAAATTGCTGATAGATTGTGATCAAGGCCTTAATTTGTGTCAAGTCACTGCTGACTCTCGGATAAATTGTGGTGTTTGAAAGCTAGTGTACTGGGCACTCACAGCATATGCATGTATGCTGCTTAAAAAGACTAACACATTTTACTGGAAGCATTTTTACCAATTTCAGTTTTTAAACTTTGGATTTAACCAATTGTTAATTGCATTAGGATAATTCATTTTTACATTAGAATATCACTTTAAAGTGGCATAAAACAAGTTGGGATAGAGACAAAATATAATATGTACTTTAATTCTAGACATCAGCGATTCATTTCGGATCGATTCGGAAATTCGGCCGAATTCGTAAAATTCGGGATTCGGATCGATCCGAATTTCCGAATTAAAATAGTGCCGAATCTACTGAATAAATCCGAATTAGTTCGGATTTATTCGGATTTATTCGGTAGATTTGGATAATACTAGTCTAATCCCACCTAACACTTACCGAAATTCCGAATTTCCGAACCGGATCGAACCAAATCCAGCCGAATTTATTCGAATCCGAATGAATCCAAAAGGAATCCGAACCGAATTGATTCAAATTTTTCCGAATTCGAATCGATCCGAAACGAAATTCGAAAAAATCAGAATTTATCCGAACTGAACCAAACCGAATTTTTTGCCATGCACATATCTATTTCATTTATTTATTTGCAAATTTATACTGCAGTGCCTCGTCATTAACACTTTCCTTTAAGTTTCTGAATTGTACAGCTCTAACTCCCCCCTCACATTTCCTTTGGTTGTATCTATATCTACCTTTGCTTTGGTAGAATGCAGATGTGCACAGTCATTATCTGCTGGAGCATGCCTAGAAGCAAATAAGCAGCTGTGAACTCAGTTGAAATACAATGCCTGTGTTTCTGAGGTTAAACATTGATAAAAGGGTGGAGCAGACTACTGCAGACACCATGGCTTTGTAATTAATTTTGCTTATTTTTGAAAATTATGTTAAAATACTTGCCAGAAATTTGTTAACATTTTTTATGCAAACTATATTTTACTTAATTAGCCCTTTTAAGATATGCACATATCTCAAAATGTTTTATGGCACTTTAACAATGGGTGGAATAGTATTTATTTTTCACTTCTGGTTAATAATCTCTTTTCCTGACTTGTAACCTATAGTAATATTTTTCCAGCCCTGTATACATGCATGCACAAACTTCACAAGCTTATGTGTGCATAAATAACAATTGTACTTAAAGGGACACTGAACCCAAATTTTTTAGAGCATGCAATTTTAAGCAACTTTCTAATTTACTCCTATTATCAATTTTACTTTGTTCTCTAGCTTTCTTTATTTGAAAAAGAAGGCATCTAAGCTATTTTTTTGGTTCAGACCATGGAAAGCACTTGTTTATTGGTGGGTGAATTTATCCACCAATCAGCAAGAACAACACAGTGTGTTCACCAAAAATGGTCCAGCATCTAAACATTCTTGCATTTTAAATAAAGATACCAAGAGAATGAAAAAAAATTGATAATAGGAGTAAATTAGAAAGTTGCTTAAAATTGCATGCTCTGAGGCCCATTTATCAAGCTCCGTAAGGAGCTTGTGGGCCCATGTTTCTGGTGAGTCCTCAGACTCGCCAGAAACAGCAGTTATGAAGCAGCGGTCCCAAAGATCGCTGCTCCATAACCCTGTCCGGCTGCTCTGAGCAGGCGGACAGGAATCGCCGGAATTCAACCTGATTGAGTACGATCGGGTTGATTGACAACCCCTTCTGGCAGCCCATTGGCCGCGAGTCTGCAGGGGGCGGCTCACAAGAGCTGCTGGTGCAATGCTGAATACGGAGAGCGTATTACTCTCCGCATTCAGCGAGGTATTGCGGACCTGATCCACACTGTCGGATCAGGTCTGCAAGACCTTTAATAAATAGGCCTCTCTATCTGAATCATGAAAGAAAAAATTTGGGTTCAGTGTCCCTTTAATTTCTCTGCACAACAGAAAAAAATGTAAAGCACATGAGGCAGGAAGTTATAGGTCCCCTGCTGAGCTGTTTATTTTGTAGCAAGAAAAGCGGGAAATTAGTGTTTTTACCTTCAGTTGCTTGGATGGTTATCAAACATCTTCTGTATTTTTAGCATCAAAGTAAGGACTATTGTTAGAAAGAATAAGATTTTTGTGTTGGTGTTAGAATGCCAGAGAGGAGGGGTGGGGGAGTCTCTCACTCACTGCTATTCTGACTTCATTCCAGGCATGGTCTGTATTAACTGCATTGTAAGAATCTTGGTCTCATGAAGCACATGTGGTTAGGGAAAAATGTACTTTCATGGGCAATCAGGCATCTCAACTCACGAGGGAAGTATTCAGGGGAAACATAAAAAGATCATTTTGGCAAAACATAAAGCTTTGGAATTATAAACATTATCCCTTTCTTTTTTTTTAGTGTTTCATATAATCTGTCCCTTTATCTCCTCTTCCTCCATATAACAAGTCCCTATAACCCCAATTGCTCCATAGAACCTCTCTCTTAAAGGGACATTACACAATATGTAATTACAAGATATTTATGTTGTGTTGCAATAAAATAGAATATAAGTCAAGTCTAAACATTATTTTCTAACAAGTTAACATGTTTGCTGCAATTGTTTTTGAAAAAAAAAAACTCCACCCAACGCATACTTAATTTAGAGGAGCACATTTGAGCTTGAGCCTGCAGATAATTTGGCTAGCCACGGTCATTATGTTTGTATGAAGTGCATTGCTCTCTTTTGGTATGTGAATTGAGCCCCTGCAAAATTCACTGTTTTCTAGTATTATTTCTTAAAGGATTACTTTCTGTTATAATTTTTAAGCTAAACAACTAACATATTAAAGTTAATAAACATTAAGTAACACCTACTGACCTATATTTTCTCCAAAACGAAGTTTCATAACGTTCTAAAAGTTATATCTTTTATTCGCCGATGATGTCACGTTATCCTGCCCACTATTTTCAGCACTGCATATTCAAAATACTTAAACCAATAACTTTGTGTTTAAAGCGCCATTTTGAAACCTAGGTATTGTAAACGGATTGGTACAGAGCAAAGGATACCCACGAAGTGGGTTTGGAAAACAATTAAATTTGCAGATAAGATTTCTGATATACGGTAGAGATATGTTAATGAAATGCTATTGATAAAAAGCTTATTTGGGGTAGTTAGTTAGTAACAGGCATAGAAAATATTTACTTACAGTGGCCCTTTAAATTTATAAGTTGACTAATGGCATGACTTCAGCATTCTCCAAATTCTAATTTTTGTTTATTTTAACTTATGACACCCTGATCTGGTCAGATTCCAACTCCCCAATTGGTCTTTTTGGCTGTCTGCAATCCTGTCATTAGCTAATTTAGTGGACACAGCTGACTGCACCACACTTTAAATTTAACACTAGCTTGGGTAATGCACTGCTAGGGGTTTGCATTTAAAGGGCAGGTTGCACTATCATTATAGTATGTGCTCAAATTTCTGAAATGAGCATTTTATAAGTGAGGCAAGTAGCAAAGGAATTATGCAAGAATTGAACAAGTATTGAACAAAGGAAGTACTGCTGTAATACTGTGATTTTTGTGTTTCACTGTTTCCCTTTTTGTAAATACACTTCCTCGCCTTAAAGGTACATTCTAGTCAATATTAATCTCAACTGATTCAGATAGGACATGTATTTTTAAACAACTTTCCAATTTACTTTTATCATTAAATTTGCTTTGATCTCTCAGGCCTAGATTTAGAGTTGGGCGGTAGCCGTCAAAACCAGCGTTAGAGGCTCCTAACGCTGGTTTTGGGCTACCGCTGGTATTTAGAGTCAGTCAGGAAAGGGTCTAACGCTCACTTTGCAGCCGCGACTTTTCCATACCGCAGATCCCCTTACGTCAATTGCGTATCCTATCTTTTCAATGGGATCTTTCTAACGCCGGTATTTAGAGTCGTGTCTGAAGTGAGCGTTAGAAATCTAATGACAAAACTCCAGCCGCAGAAAAAAGTCAGTAGTTAAGAGCTTTCTGGGCTAACGCCGGTTTATAAAGCTCTTAACTACTGTGCTCTAAAGTACACTAACACCCATAAACTACCTATGTACCTCTAAACCGAGGTCCCCCCACATCGCCGCCACTCTATTAAAATTTTTTAACCCCTAATATGCCGACCGCACGCCGCTGCCACCTACATTATCCCTATGAACCCCTAATCTGCTGCCCCTAACACCGCCGACCCCTATATTATATTTATTAACCCCTAATCTGCCGCCCCCGCTATCGCTGACCCCTGCACATTATTATTAACCCCTAATCTTCCGCTCCGTACACCGCTGCCCCCTACATTATAGCTATGTACCCCTAATCTGCTGCGCCTAACACCGTCAACCCCTATATTATATTTATTAACCCCTAATCTGCCCCCCTCACCGTCGCCTCCACCTGCCTACACTTATTAACCCCTAATCTGCCGAGCGGACCGCACCGCTACTATAATAAAGTTATTAACCCCTAATCCGCCTCACTCCCGCCTCAATAACCCTATAATAAATAGTATTAACCCCTAATCTGCCCTCCCTAACATCGCCAACACCTAACTTCAAGTATTAACCCCTAATCTGCCAATCGGAGCTCACCGCTACTCTAATACATTTTTTAACCCCTAAAGCTAAGTCTAACCCTAACCCTAACACCCCCCTAAGTTAAATATAATTTTATTCTAACTAAATAAATTAACTCTTATTAAATAAATTATTCCTATTTAAAGCTAAATACTTACCTGTAAAATAAACCCTAATATAGCTAAAATATAAATTATAATTATATTGTAGCTATTTTAGGATTAATATTTATTTTACAGGCAACTTTGCATTTATTTTAACCAGGTACAATAGCTATTAAATAGTTAATAACTATTTAATAGCTAAAATAGTTAAAATAATTACAAAATTACCTGTAAAATAAATCCTAACCTAAGTTACAATTAAACCTAACACTACACTATCAATAAATTAATTAAATACAATACCTACAATTATCTATAATTAAACCTAACACTACACTATCAATAAATTAATTAAATAAAATACCTACAATTATCTACAATTAAACCTAACACTACACTATCAATAAATTAATTAAATACAATACCTACAAATAAATACAATTAAATAAACTAACTAAAGTACAAAAAATAAAAAAGAACTAAGTTACAAAAAAATTAAAAAATATTTACAAACATTAGAAAAATATTACAATTTTAAACTAATTACACCTACTCTAAGCCCCCTAATAAAATAACAAAGACCCCCAAAATAAAAAAATGCCCTACCCTATTCTAAAATAAAAAAGTTCAAAGCTCTTTTACCTTACCAGCCCTGAAAAGGGCCCTTTGCGGGGCATGCCCCAAAGAATTCAGCTCTTTTGCCTGTAAAACAAACACATACAATACCCCCCCCAACATTACAACCCACCACCCACATACCCCTAATCTAACCCAAACCCCCCTTAAATAAACCTAACACTAAGCCCCTGAAGATCTCCCTACCTTGTCTTCACCTCACCGGGTCCCGATCTGTCCAGAAGAGGGTCCGAAGTCTTGATCCAAGCCCAAGCGGGGGCTGAAGAGTGACGTCCATCCTCGGGCTGAAGTCTGGTTCCAAGCGGCGGCTGAAGAACTCCATCATCGGGCTGAAGTCGGAAGTCCATCATCGGGATGAAGTCTTCTATTAAGCCGCATCTTCAATCTTCTTTCTTCCGGAGCGGAGCCATCTTCTTCCAAGCCGACGCGGAACATCCTCTTCAACCGACCCCTACTCGCCAAATGACGGTTCCTTTAAATGACGTCATCCAAGATGGCGTCCCTCGAATTCCGATTGGCTGATAGGATTCTATCAGCCAATCGGAATTAAGGTAGGAATATTCTGATTGGCTGATGGAATCAGCCAATCAGATTCAAGTTCAATCCGATTGGCCAATCAGATCGGAACAGCCAATAGAATGCGAGCTCAATCTGATTGGCTGATTGAATCAGCCAATCGGATTGAACTTGATTCTGATTGGCTGATTCCATCAGCCAATCAGAATATTCCTACCTTAATTCCGATTGGCTGATAGAATCCTATCAGCCAATCGGAATTCGAGGGACGCCATCTTGGATGACGTCCCTTAAAGGAACCGTCATTCGTCGGGAAGTCATCGGAAGAAGAAGATGGGTCCGCGGTGGAGGTCTTCAAGATGGAGCCGGTCCTCATCGGATGAAGATAGAAGATGCCGCTTGGAAGAAGATGGTTGCCGGTCCGGATCTACTCTTCTTCCCGGATAGGATGAAGACTTTGGAGCCTCTTCTGGACTTCTTCAGCCATCGGATGATGGATGTCTAGCCCCCGCTTGGGCTTCGAGGAAGATTTCGGAGCCTGGAACGATCGGTGATACCTGGCATGGTGAAGACAAGGTAGGAAGATCTTCAGGGGCTTAGTGTTAGGTTTATTTAAGGGGGGTTTGGGTTAGATTAGGGGTATGTGGGTGGTGGGTTGTAATGTTGGGGGGGGTATTGTATGTTTTTTTTTACAGGCAAAAGAGCTGAATTCTTTGGGGCATGCCCCGCAAAGGGCCCTTTTAAGGGCTGGTAAGGTAAAAGAGCTTTGAACTTTTGTAATTTACAATAGGGTAGGGCATTTTTTTATTTTGGGGGTCTTTGTTATTTTATTAGGGGGCTTAGAGTAGGTGTAATTAGTTTAAAATTGTTGTAATATTTTTCTAATGTTTGTAAATATGTTTTTTTTTTTTGTAACTTAGTTCTTTTTTATTTTTTGTACTTTAGTTAGTTTATTTAATTGTATTTATTTGTAGATATTGTATTTAATTAATTTATTGATAGTGTAGTGTTAGGTTTAATTGTAGATAATTGTAGGTATTTTATTTAATTAATTTATTGATAGTGTAGTGTTAGGTTTTATTGTAACTTAGGTTAGGATTTATTTTACAGGTAATTTTGTAATTATTTTAACTATTTTAGCTATTAAATAGTTATTAACTATTTAATAGCTATTGTACCTGGTTAAAATAAATACAAAGTTACCTGTAAAATAAATATAAATACTAAAATAGCTATAATATAATTATAATTTATATTGTAGCTATATTAGGGTTTATTTTACAGGTAAGTATTTAGATTTAAATAGGAATAATTTATTTAATAAGAGTTAATTTATTTCGTTAGATTTAAATTATATTTAACTTAGGGGGGTGTTAGGGTTAGACTTAGCTTTAGGGGTTAATCCATTTATTACAGTAGCGGCGAGATTCGGTCGGCAGATTAGGGGTTAATAATTGAAGTTAGGTGTCGGCGATGTTAGGGAGGGCAGATTAGGGGTTAATACTATTTATTATAGGGTTATTGAGGCGGATTAGGGGTTAATTTCTTTATTATAGTAGCGGTGCGGTCCGCTCGGCAGATTAGGGGTTAATAAGTGTAGGCAGGTGGAGGCGACGTTGTGGGGGGCAGATTAGGGGTTAATAAATATAATATAGGGGTCGGCGGTGTTAGGGGCAGCAGATTAGGGGTACACAGAGATAATGTAGGTAGCGGCGGTTAAGGAGCGGCAGATTAGGGGTTAAAAAAATATGCAGGTGTCAGCGATAGCGGGGGCGGCAGATTAGGGGTTAATAAGTGTAAGGTTAGGGGTGTTTAGACTCGGGGTACATGTTAGAGTGTTAGGTGCAGACGTAGGAAGTGTTTCCCCTTAGACAACAATGGGGCTGCGTTAAGAGCTGAACGCTGCTTTTTTGCAGGTGTTAGGTTTTTTTTCAGCTCAAAATGCCCCATTGTTTTCTATGGGGATATTGTGCACGAGCATCCGTAAGCACCGCTGGTATCTAGAGTTGCAGTGGCGTTAAATTATGCTCTACGCTTCCTTTTTGGAGCCTAACGCAGTGAAAACCCAGCCATTCTGTGAACTCTAAATACCAGCGGTATTTAAAAGGTGCGGGGGAAAAAAAGCATGGGTAGCTAACGCACCCCTTTGGCCGCCAAACTCCAAATCTAGCCGTCAGTATTCTTAGTTGAAAGCTAAACCTAGGTAGGCTTATATGCTAATTTGTAAGCCCTTGAAGGCTACCTCTTAGCTCAGTGCATGTTTACATTTATTTTCACAGCTAAATAGCACTAGTTTATGTGTGCCATATAGATAACATTGTGCTCACTCCTATGGAGTTATTTATGAGTCAGCACTGATTGGCTAAAATGCAAGTCTGTCAAAAGAACTTAGATAAGGGGACAGTGTACAGAGGCTTAGATACAAGTTAATCACAGAGGTAAAAGAGAATATTAATATAACAATGTTGGTTATACAAAAATGGGTAATAAAGTGATTATCTATCTTTTTAAGCAATAAACATTTTGAAGTAGACTGTCCCTTTAAACCTCCCTCCTTGATTCATTGCAATCTGGATATTGCCCCAGTTTTTCACAGAGACAGCACTTTTTAAGTTTACTAATGACCTACTTAAAGCAAAATCAAAAGGCCCACTTTTCTCTGTTAATCCTTCTCAATAAGTCTGCACTGTTGACCACCCTCTCTTGTTTCAAACCCTCCAATCCTTTAGCATTTGCAACACAGCCCTGTCATGGTTATTCAACTTCCTTTCCAACTGTACCTTTAGTGTAGCCTTCTCTGGCACATCTTCTGCCCCTCTACCACTTTTTGTTGGGGTACCACAAGGCTCTGTTCTTGGTCACCTTCTCTTCTCAAAATATACATCTGTCTTAGGTTCCTTAACCCTTTGAGTGCTAAGCACTTTCCCACCTGGGTGCTAAGATTTTTTAAGGTTTCTTTTATTTTTTTATTTTGTGAACAACATTTTTTTAAGTTTTTTTTTTTTTCAAGACCCCCAAGACTTACACTGTTGGAAAGGTTAGGAAATTGCCTTTCCAATGGTCGGTCTTAGGGGTCTGTAGCTGCTTAGATGCCTAATATACAGGCTTCTAAGCTGCATGACCCCTGCTCCTATACTTAACATTGTTAAGTATAAATAAAGTTGCGCGATGACATCATCACGTTATTGCGAGTGATGTCAATGCGCATAATGTGAACCCCTGGCGATGCCTGTCAGTATGCAGGCCCGATCGCTGGGGTAGGAGCCCCCAGATCTCCCTCAAGGTGGGAGAGTGCTAGTGTTGGCTCTGAACCGTCATTAGCACTCAAGGGGTTCATAAAGTTCCATGGGTTTAAATATCATTTGTATGCTGATGACACCCAAATATACCTCTTCTGCTAACCCGTGTCACTAACTGCCTTTATCATATTTCATCCTGGACGTTTCCCACTACTCTAAGCTAAACCTCTCCAAAACTGAGAGCCTTATTGTCCCCCTTCTTCCAAAATTTCTATCCCCCATTTTTATATAACTCTTGATAATACTGTCCCCCCCCCCTATATCTCAGACCCCATCTCCAGATATTCTCCCCCAAGTACCATTCACTTTGCTCATGACCTCCTTCTCGTGTTACCGCCTCACATTCCCTTCTACAGGACTTCTCTAGAATGGCCCCTATTTTGTAGGACTCTCTGCCTCGCTCTACAAGACTCTCCCCTAGTTTTCATAACTTCAAGCCTTCCTTAAAGGGACATTAAACACTTTGAGATGGTAATATAAAATGATAAATTGTATATAATAAAACGACTCTGCAATATACTTTGATTATTTATTTTGTCCTCTTTGCCTGTAATTCCATTCTGAAATTGTGAGCTTTTCAGTTCCTGTTAGAAATGGAAGTGCAGAACACTGTTAGATCCAGCACAACCATTGGCTGCACACTCTAATGACCTATGTATAACTGTCCCTAATTGGCCACAGCAGAGAAGGTAACACAAGTTACAACATGGCAGCTCCCAGTGTTTTATAGACACTAAAACTTTACACTTATTTTGTCACTTTTTAAACAACTAATGAATCTTTATATAATACATCTACATGTTAGTCATGGACTAATCTTTTCTTTGAATGCATCATTCTATCTAGCATGTATTTAGTGTTTAATGTCCATTTAAAGACTCAGGGATTTATACAATACATGCTAGCCTTTCTTACCTCAGTTTCTCTCTTCCTCCTTTGTCATCTCCTTGAATATTCATGAGAGGTGATTTACAACAGTGCAACTCTTAGCAGGGTTCTCTATGCATTTGTTTCCTATAAATGCTACCTTTGCATATCATACCTATGTTTATAGTGATGCAGAATCTGTTGGCGCTCTACAAATAGTTTATAATAATGAATGGTTTTGTAGTTGGTATTAGTTAAAGAACTTAATTACATGAAAAGAGGGCAAAATACATAACAAAAATATATTGCAGTTCTTTTACTATGCCTAACTAAACATCATGGGCTAGATTACAAGTGGCGCGCCAACGTTAGCTTACGATACCAGAATATCTCAAGCTCATTAATTTGTGTGCATATTACAAGTTGAAAGTAAACGCATTTGCTCGAGCACAATCAAATTTAATGAGCATTAGGTTAGCGTGGCTGAAGACTTCACATAAAGGGTTAGGACTTAAACAAAAATTGCACCAAACAAAATATAAATACATTAAAATAAACTGTTATAATCATATAAACACTATCTGCTAAATTGTTTGTATTTGTATTTGACTGCAAAGGGCTATGATTATATGTGTCTAAATAATAATACTATAATAATATTTAATAATGTATTTTGCTGTGTATTTACTGTAAATATTTCAAATTCCAATGTTCTTCACATACAGAAATTTTTTATTTTTATTTTATATTTCACTTTAGATCTAACGTGGTGTCGGGTTAGCACACATGAAATATGAGTTATCATAAGGTATGTTATTGAAGTATTAAATGTAAAATATTAATAACATTTATTAATAAATATAGATGCATAAAAAATTCTAAATAAGATATAGAATATACAGTATATATATGTTTTACAGTATCAATAATAATTATGAATTATTTTTAATATTTTTTAATATTTAATATTTAAATATTGTGCCTTAAAGGGAAAGTAAACCTTAAAAATAATGTTATATAATTCTGCACATAGTGCAGAATTATATAACATTATTTAAGTGCTATAGTTCTAAAACCCTTTTTTCTCTTTTAATATGTAAAAATGATGGCGCTTTTACAGACCCGCTCTCTGCTCTCTGCTGAGCGGGTCTGTAATATTTAGTCAGCGCATCGGGCCAGCTGTATAGTCACAGCCCGGCCCGACCGCGCCATAGCACTAAGTGCAGCTCGCTCCTGTCACAGGAGCGAGCTGCACTTAGTCTTATGGCGCGGTCGGGCCGGGCTGTGACTATACATCTGGCCCGATGCGCTGACTAAATATTACAGACCTGCTCAGCAGAGAGCAGAGAGCGGGTCTGTAAAAGCGCCATCATTTTTACATATTAAAAGAGAAAAAAGGGTTTTAGAACTATAGCACTTAAATAATGTTATATAATTCTGCACTATGTGCAGAATTATATAACATTATTTTTAAGGTTTACTGTCCCTTTAAGATAACTTTTTCATGTGCACTAACCCAACACCCTGTTAGAGCTAAAGCGTGAAACCCCGAAGCACATTATGCATATTTTACATTCCAATGTTTCTTCTTATATATATATTTATATATATATATATATATATATATATATATATATATATATATATATATATATATATATATATACTGTATATATGATAATGTTAAAGGGACATAAAACAATTTGGGATAGAGACAAAATATAATAATATGTACATTAATTACTTCACCTGCAAATTTATACAGCGGTGCCTAGCCATTAACCCTTTATTTTAAGTTTCTGAATTGTACAGCTCTAACTTCCCCCACACAATTCCTTTTATGGCTGTAGCTATACCCATTGTTGCTTTGGTAAAATGCACAAATGAATAGGGATTATCTGCTGGAGCATGCCTAGAAGCTGTGAACTCAGGTGAAATACAATGCCTGTGTCTAAACACTGATAAGAGGGGTGGAGCACAGTGTCCAGACAGCATGGCTATTTTAAGTATTTTTGATTATTTTTGAAAATTATTCTAAAATACTTCCCAACAATTTTTAAACAATTTTTTATGCAAACTATTTTTACTTAATTAGTCCTTTTAGGATATGCACAGATCTTAACCTGTTTTATGGCTCTTTAATGTAAAATATATATATGTCATGGGAGAAAAAGGAGAATTTCCAGGAATGTAATCCTGGTGTGTAAAGACAGGGTATTCAGCACTTTTTTTTAAAAAAAGCTCACCGAGAAATTTTTCAATAATAATATTTGATTTTAATCGTGACAAAGTAGTCCTCCACACCAAAGGAGCACAACAAAGCAGCAACAAAGCACCAATATTCATATAGGATGGAAGAAATACATACATGAAATTGAAACCTAGTGATGCTAGAATAAATAGAAAAGGTAGAACCTTACCGGTCAGGGGTACACACAAGTACAACAATAATACACAGTCGAATAGAGCTCAAATATATCACAGTGATCGTCAAAGTAATTTTAGCCTGCTACACCCTACTGCACACAAAACTCCTTGTTAATTGGACAAAGAAGTATACTCTGGGCAGATAGAAAAGTGGGATCTAAGAGGCTAAATACAAAAATTGTGAATAGATTTAGACTGTAGATCATGAGCTTGGAAATACAGTATTTAATTACAAGTACTGAAAATGTAAGAGGGACCACTTCAAGTCTAACTACACCCAGCTGCACACAGCACCCCTTGAAATAGAGGTATAACGCTGTGCAGGTATAAATAGGGATCTAAGTAGACAGGTCAGTGGACCATCTGGATATACACATAAAAAACAGGTGTATAATGGATATTAGTACTATACAGTGTTACATGCATCCTCTACTAAGGCAATATGTTTGGTATTCATGCATAGCTTAAATATGGAATCATAGCCAAGATGCAGAGTCTTTAAAGCAGAATGCAAGCAGCATGCAGGAAATTGCAGTTAGTAAGCATAGGCAAAGCAGTAGCAAAGTCATCTGTGTATAGTTTTTACAGGCATGCGTATGGTCCTAGGTTACGGTACTGCTCATCCAGACTTGTGTTAGCTAAGCAGGACATGTGCACATAGTAATATCTGTAGAAATTTTGACTCCACAAGCAAGGATCCCTCGACAGGGAAACTCATCCAAGATGATAATACCCAGTGTGATAGCTGGCTACTTTATTCCTTGCGTGTCAGCAAATAAAGTTCATATGACCTGTTTGTTTTGAGTCACTCTGTTCCGAGTATCCATCAAGCTCCACGCTTGTTGCAGCAACGAATGCCTTCAATTCCATCCAATGTCAGTTACTTGAAAGATCTGTTCCAAGAGCGGTCTCCATAACCGGGACCAAACAGGTGCAGTCCTTGTGTGTATCATGGGACCTGGTCAGCTCAGCCAATGCTGACGCGTGTTTCACCCGCTCGTCTGTAATTCAGCCCGGTCTGAATTACAGATGAGCGGGTGAAACTGCTTTGCTGTGCTCCTTTGGTGTGGAGGACTACTTTGTCAAATCAAATATTATTATTGAAAAATTTCTCGGTGAGCTTTTTTTTAAAAGTGTGCTGAATTCCCTGTCTTTACACACCAGGATTACATTCCTGAAAATTCGCCTTTTTCTCCCATCACATTTAATCTTTAAGGGTCTGCACCACATTGTTCTTTATTTATTCTTTACTTGGCCGATGTGCCTATTAGTAAATAAGTTAAAGCTCAGACAGCAATTGCGTCCCCTCTGTAACTTTCTTGATTATATATATATATATATATATATATATATATATATATATATATATATACAGAGAGAAGTGCACTCACAGGAATGAACAACTGGCTCAATACCTTTTTAGCCTGTTCTATGGCGATTTACCACCTGGGTGCAACTTTTTAGTCCAGTAATGCTTTTCACAGAGTGGAACTTTCCTGTAGTATATCAGTCTGATCCCGCCTATTACGGTCAGTCCAGCGCCGAAATACCAGGCAATTCCTCTCTGAACAAGGAACACAGCAACCCCAGACGATCATTTCGGCCTTCATTGGGACTCGTCAGTGAGGTGTATCCATATTCCTCTAAGCACACTGAGCAAGGAGTCCACGTCTGGTTGTCCCTTTTTCCCATAGGGAGACCAAATACATACAACGAGAAGTGCACTCACAGGAACGAACAACTGGCTCAATACCATTGTTAGCCTGTTCTATGGCGATTTACCACCTGGGTGCAACTTTTTAGCTCAGTAATGCTTTTCACAAAGTGGAACTTTCCTGTAGTATATCAGTCTGATCCCGCATATTACGGTCAGTCCAGCGCCGAAATACCAGGCAATTCCTCTCTGAACAAGGAACACAGCAACCCCAGACGATCATTTCGGCCTTCATTGGGCCTCATCAGTGAGGTGTAGCCATATTCCTCTAAGCACACTGAGCAAGGATATATATATATATATATATATATATATATATATTTATATATGTGTATCTGTATGTGTGTGTGTATTTAAATTAAAAAGAACATCCTGTATGTGAATGTGACATATTAATAACTCCTGTTGGGTTAGCGCGCAAGCGATAATTGTTATTTTTATTCTTCTGCGCTCTCCATTGAAGTCTATGGAAAGAATACATTAGCATGGTCGCAAAACCTGAAACCCTGAAATAAAGGTGTGTCAGGTTTAGGTTGCACACAAAAGTTTTACTTTCAACTTGTAATATGCACGGGAAAAAAGATTACTTCTAGCTGTGTTTACGCTTGAGCGGGAGAACTGAATAATGCACCATTTGTAATCCAGCCCATATGTATTAAAATATTACTGTACATTTAATCTCTCCTACTGCACCATGTAAGCTGTACCTATGACACACGTCCCTCCATATAATGTTTGTTGAACTCTTTTTAACCATGAAACCTCTCAATATGGTATAGGTTCTCAAAACTTGCCAGGTTTCAATCAATTCTTTAAGAAAAGGAGCTCAACTTGGAAGTCAAAAGAAGTTGTCTTCTATAGAAGGTATTTAAATGCTCTAGAATGCAGAATCTAACTAGGCATTGAGCACTAGGCAATGTTAAATTACTGCATAACTGACAGGGATGGCAGGAAATGGGGCTGGATCTAAAGGTCTAATGTGGGCATATCAGTGTCAAGAGCTGCAGGACCATTGCGTCTAATCAAGACTCCATCTACCGCTTTAATTACCCTAGTACTCTATTTATTAGATTATAATATTATTATCATCATCATCATCATTTGTATAGCTCTGCAAAATTCCATAACTCTGGGTATAAAAGTAGGGATATAAAATGACAAAAATCTGTGGCAAGATACAAAAACATAACAGACTAAACAAAACAAGTTAGTACAAAATGAGGAGGGCTCTGGTCTGAAGAGCTTGCAGTCTACAGGGTTAGAGTACAGAGACATAAGGTTTGGAGTGGCTTGTCATTTGGATTGAAGTTGTCACAGCAAGTCAAGGCAGTTCAAGATTGTTTGGATTAAAAGCAGAAGAGAGATGGTAAGCCTCTCTAAATAAATGGGCTTTCAAACAGAGCATGAAACTATGTGGTTAGATACAGTTTGATGGAGTGAGGTAGTGAGTTCCAGAGGACAGGAGCAGTGCATTAGAAAGTTTTGGAAATTATAGATTGATGTAGAAGTAATAGGAGTGGAGAGATATATGTCAAAGGAAAAAATATAGGTCATAGGTTTGGAGCCAGTGTAGGGATGAGCAGAATAGGCTGCTGATGTTCTGTGGTGACTTAGATAGATGAGTCTAGATGAAGCGTTCGTGATAGATTGAGGGAGAGGGAGAACTTGGGAATGTCATTTAGGAGTTGGTTGAAATAGTCAATACACATCCTTCTTCATAAGGATGTTGCATAGGTGTGCAAGACAGGATATGGAAGCTCTTGAATATGTGGAGTGAATGTGACTTCAGATCAAGTGTGGACTTGGGATGAGGTGACTTTGCTGGTTCTGAAGTGTTTTTTCACGCTTTCCCTTGCAGGTGCTGTCCTTGTGGAATTATCTTAAACAAGGGGCGGTCTCTGCGTGTGGTGAGATGTCTCCTCAGAAAGTAATGGAGCTTGCCGAAAAGGGAAACTTTGCCGTTTAGGGCAAGTTAGCAATTTAAAAATTAAATCCTGTATTGATTTCTGCGTATATCAACTTACAAATGCCTCTATTTTCGCACGCATGTGTTTTTCTATTATGGTATTAAGTGTTTTGCATATTTTGTTACAAAATTTTAGTTTGCAAGGAAAAACAGTGAGATCTGTAGGACGGAAATGTTTACATAATTACGCTTAGATTTGAGAGAAAATGTCATACATGCCCATTGAACGCCCATGCTCAGCCAACTTTACAAAAAAACAACAATTACTCTTTGTATTTTGTACTTATAAGTACACATTTCTATGTATTTTTTGCACTTTTAGTATACTTAAATTATGATATACCCTGTTCATATTTAATACTTTTTTTTAGTTTTCGAAAAAATATGATTTTTTTGGTAAACAATTTAGTTTTTCTTCAGTATTTTTGTGCACTTTTGTAATGAATTTATCTTCTCCACATATAAAAATACATTATATGCCCCCTTAGTGAGACACCCTTTTTTATGGTAAAAAGTGGCTTTAGATAATTCCACCTTGGAATAATTGGGCCCTTAAAACATTGAGTTGGATGCAGTGCAATGACATCCAAGAGGAAATTACAGAGAGACAGTATCTGGTTAAGTAGAGGGATAGATATCAGGAGGAGAAAGATAGATTTGGTATAATCAGCATATGTGTTACTAGAACCCATAGGGATATATAAGTTTTCCAAGGGAGGATGTATAGATAAAAGAAAAGTAAGGGATCTAAGACGGAGCCTTGTGTGGTACCCCCTACTGAGAGAAGGGAAAGGATCCGTAGATATGCTGTTAAAGAAACTCAAAACAAGCAATTTGAGAGAGAGAGAGAGAGGAAATGGACCAGGAAAGGGCTGTGTCTCAGATGTCAAAAGAATGTAGGACTTTAGGATTCTAACTCTGTGTTGAAATTAGAAATGTTTTTCCTAATCAACTCAATTAAAAGAGCCATATTTTAAACTAAAAGTAACAAACCATTAAATCAGTAAACAATATAAAATCACACATTGGGACCTAATTACTAACGTGCGAGCGGACATGATCCGATATTGCGGATCATGTCCACCGCACATCGATGAATGCTGACAGTGTACGCTGTCGGCATTTATCATTGCACCAGCAGTTTATGTGTCTGTCCACCTCCTCAGAGCAGGTGGACAGGTTATGAAGCAGCGGTCTCCATAACCTGCAATCAGCCAATAGGATTGAGCTCGCATTCTATTAGCTGATTAGATCAGCCAATAGGATGAAAGCTCAATCCTATTGGCTGATTGCAACAGCCAATATGATTTTTTACCCTTTAATTCCTATTGGCTGATAGAATTCTATCAGCCAATCGGAATGTAAGGGACACCATATTGGATGACATACCTTAAAGGGAAACTTCATTCTTCGTTGACCATCGGAAGAAGAGGATGCTCCACGCCGGATGTCTTGAAGATGGGCCGTTCCATGCCGGATGGATGAAGATAGAAGATGCCGACTTCTGTCGGCTTTGAGGAGGACTTCTGCCCGCTTGGATGAAGACTTCAAAAACTGTAAGTGGATCGTCGGGGGTTAGTGTTAGTTTTTTTTTAAGGGTTTATTGGGTGGGTTTTATTTTTAGCTTAGGGTTTGGGCAGTAAAAGAGCTAAATGCCCATTTAAGGGCAATGCCCATCAAAATGCCCTTTTCAGGGCAATGGGGAGCTTAGGTTTATTTAGCATTGGTTGTGTGGGTGGTGAGATTTACTGTTGGGGGGGTCTTTGTATTTTTTTTTACAAGTAAAAGAGCTGATTTCTTTGGGGCAATGCCCCGCAAAAGATCCTTTTAAGGGCCATTGGCAGTTTAGTGTAGGCTAGGTTTTTTTTTATTCTGGAGGGGCTTTTTTATTTTGATAGAGCTATTAGATTAGGAGTAATTCTTTTTTATTTTTGATAATTTCGTTTTCTATTTTGTATATTTTAGTGTTTATTTTATTTGTAATTTAGATAAATGTATTGTATTAATTTAACCCCTTAAGGACTAAGAACGTACGCGTACGTACTTGGTCTTGAAAAGCGGTGGAAGCGATGCTGATCGCTTCCAGACGCTTTCCGGTTATTGCAGTGATGCCTCGATATTGAGGCATCCTGCAATAACCCTCCTTGGCCATCCAATGCAGAGAGAGCCACTCTGTGGCCTTCTCTGCACCGGACATCGATGGCCGGTATCGTTGGTGGGTGGGAGCCAGTCTGGGAGGTGGGCGGCCATCGATGCATCTGCTGATGCAAGAGGTGGGCGGGATCGCCGGGGGCATGCAAGGATGCGCGTGCGTTGCACTGGGGGCCAGGGGCAGGCGCATGCATGGGGTGGAAGCAGGTGGGAATGGCTACACTACAGAAAAAATGTTGAAGAAAAGTGGGATAAAGTGGGGTAAAATTTAATTAAAAAAAGCATCTAAGGGATCTGGGAGGGGGAGGGGGGTTGTTGTTTGGGAGGGGAAGCTACACTACAGAAAAAAAAAATAAAGAAAAAAAAAACATTTTTTTGGTAAACTGGGTACTGGCAGACAGCTGCCAGTACCCAAGATGGCTCCCAATAAGGTAGAGGGGGAAGGTTAGAGAGCTGTTTGGGGGGGGGGGATCAGGGAGGTTGGGGGCTAAGGGGGATCATACACTTTTATTTTAGTACTGGCAGACTTTCTGCCAGTACTTAAGATGGCGGGGACAATTGTGGGGTGGGGGAGGGAAGAGCGCTGTTTGGGAGGGATCAGGGGGTCTGATGTGTCAGGTGGGAGGCTGATCTCTACACTAAAGCTAAAATTAACCCTGCAAGCTCTCTACAAGCTACCTAATTAACCCCTTCACTGCTAGACATAATACACGTGTGATGCGCAGCGGCATTTAGCGACCTTCTAATTACCAAAAAGCAACTGCAAAGCCATATATGTCTGCTATTTCTGAACAAAGGGGATCCCAGAGAAGCTTTTACAACCATTTGTGCCATAATTGCACAAGCTGTTTGTAAATAATTTCAGTGAGAAACCTAAAATTGTGAAAAAGTGAAAAAATGTTTTTATTTGATTGCATTTGGCGGTGAAATGGTGGCATGAAATATACCAAGATGGGCCTAGATCAATACTTGAGGTTGTCTACTACACTACACTAAAGCTAAAATTAACCATAGAAGCTCCCTACATGCTTCCTAATTAACCCCTCCATTGCTGGGCATAATACACGTGTGGTGCGCAGTGGCATTTAGTTGCCTTCTAATTACCAAAAAGCATTGCCAAAGCCATATATGTCTGCTATTTCTGAACAAAGGGTATCCCAGAGAAGCTTTTACAATCATTTGTTCCATAATTGCACAAGTTGTTTGCAAATAATTTCAGTGAGAAACCTAAAGTTTGTGAAAAAAGTTGTGAAAAAGTGAACAATTCTTTTTATTTGATCTCATTTGGCGGTGAAATGGTGGCATGAAATATACCAAAATGGGCCTAGATCAATACTTTGGGATGTCTTCTAAAAAAAATATATACATGTCAATGGATATTCAGGGATTCCTGAAAGATATCAGTGTTCCAATGTAATTAGCGCTAATTTTGAAAAAAAGTGGTTTGGAAATAGCAAAGTGCTACTTGTATTTATTACCCTATAACTTGCAAAAAAAGAACATGTAAACATTGGGTATTTCTAAACTCAGGACAAAATTTAGAAACTATTTAGCATGGGTGTTTCTTGGTGGTTGTAGATATGTAACAGATTTTGGGGGTCAAAGTTAGAAAAAGTGTGTTTTTTTTCCACTTTTTCCTCATATTTTTTTATTTTTTTATAGTAAATTATAAGATATAATGAAAATAATGGTATCTTTAGAAAGTCCATTTAATGGCGAGAAAAACGGTATATAATATGTGTGGGTACAGTAAATAAGTAAGAGGAAAATTACAGCTAAACACAAACACCGCAAAAATTTAAAAATAGCCTTGGTCCCAAACGGACAGAAAATGGAAAAGTGCTGTAGTCATTAAGGGGTTAATTTATTTTATTTTATTGTAATGTTAGGTTTTATTGTAAGGCAGGTTAGGTTTTATTTGACAGGTAAGTTTGTGTTTATTTTAACTAGATAGCTAGTAAATAGTTAATAACTATTTATTAACTAGTCTACCTAGTTAAAATAAATACAAACTTACATGTGAAATAAAAATAAAACCTAAGATAGATATATTATAACTATTAGTTATATTGTAGTTAGATTAGGTTTTATTTTACAGGTAAGTTTTATTTAGTTTAAATTTGGAATTATTTAGTTAATAATTGTAACTTTAGTTTAGCTGTATTTTAATTATATTTAAGTTAGGGGGTGTTAGGGTTACGTTAGGGTTAGGGTTAGGTTTAGGAGTTAAAGGGACAGTCAACACCAGAATTTTTGATGTTTTAAAAGATAGATAATCCCTTAATTACCCATTCCCCAGGTTTGCATAACCAACACAGTTATAATAATAAACGTTTACCTCTGTAATTACCTTGTATCTAAGCCTGCTCTCTTATTTCAGTTCATTTGACAGACTTGCATTTTAGCCAGTCAATGCTGACTCCACAGTAAATTCACGTGCATGAGCTCAATGTTATCTATATCAAACACATGAACTAATGCCCTCTAGTGGTGAAAACTGTCAAAATGCATTTCGATTAGAGGCGGCCTTCAAGGTCTGCAGCAAAAGAAAGAACAGGAGCGCACAAACGCATCTAAGTGCAGATCAGAGTAACACCTTTAATATTGATCTTATATCAGAATCACACTCACACTTTGTAAGAAATAAATAAGCGATAAAACAACAGTTAAAAACTGCAGCAAACCCACTCCAGCGTCTTCTCCCAGATAAACAGGGATTCAAATCGGCGTATCCACCAATCACTGAACAGCGTGTGTGTCCAATTCAGCCAATCAGGATGTCTTCAAACACTTTGCCGTCCTTTCAAGTGGCTTACAATTGGAGGTGTGTACCAACATCCAATATTAGTGTGACACGCTGTGAGTTCCACTTAATCAGTGGAAATTACGCTGTGATACAATGTCCGTATTTGAAGCTTGGTACAAGACCCTGGGGCTGGCTCTACTAAATAACGGTCCTCAGCCCACGTTGTGCTTGTCAATTACTAGCATTTACCGTAGCCTCACCGGACCCAGCTACAATGTTTCACTCGACGTACATTTCGTTCCTAGAATGGAACTTTTTCAAGAGTGATCGTAAGCACTTCCTTCCTGTCTTTTAAAGGCAGGGAGGAAGATGCTCACTACCATTAACCTCTACAACAGAACTGGGCTATATAAAAGAATAATAAATGGTGCAGTAAATATTCTTACAATTAACATAAATACAATTTGAAATATAAAATATAAAGTATAAATACCTTAATAAAAACACATTCTAAAACTGCCTTCATAATAGCACATTATAAAAATTCATTATATAAAAAGAAAAAAGATAGTGTATACAATAGTCATATATGCTATAGTTTGCCCATAGAAATTTAGATCAATTAAAATATTGTATAGAAACATTTGAGACATATCTGGATTCCTAATATACTAAAAATACTAATCCTATACCCCTATATTCTACCATGCCTACAATACCAAAAAGGCATTATATTATACAGTGTCAACCGTGCAAAGCCCTGACAGCGTGAGTTATGTCAAAAATGCCTGGATGTCTAGATCAACATTCATCCCTTTAGGGTGAAGACAATCCAGTTTTTTGATCCAATATGTCTCACGCTGCCTATTAGTGTCACAAAGATTAGGAGGGATCCACTCTATAATTTTAATTTCTAAATCCTTGGGATCTTTATTATGAACTAATTTAAAATGTTGGGAGACACTATGGGTTTCCAAGCCATTTTCAATGTTATTTAGGTGTTCCCTGAACCGATATTTTATTTTTCTTTTCGTTCTTCCTACGTAAATCAAGTTATACTTGCATTTCAAATGGCAGACCACATATGTGCTCATACACGTACACCTACTAGTGTTAGTAAAACTCCTAGAACTATCATGTTTGTCAATGCGAGTGTGATTAGGTGCCATATGGGGGCACATTACACAATCCTTGGTTTTACATCTATATGTTCCAGGTGAACTCCCCAATCTGATATCTTTGTTGGGGGTTTCTTCCTCAATTTACTTGGTGCCAGAATATTCTTCAAATCTCTATTTTTCATGAAGAGAATTTCCGGTCTATCACCTACAGACTTTTTAAGGATAGGGTCAAGTTGTAATCCTTTCCAGTGTCTGTTAATTATACCTTTAATTTTATAGTTCCTAAAGAGAATTTCCGGTCTATCACCTATAGACTTTTTAAGGATAGGGGCCCGGTCTTTCACCTATAGACTTTTGAAGGCCTTCAAGGACTAAAACATTAGCATATGAACCTCCTAGGTTTAGCTTTCAACTAAGAATACCAAGAGAACAAAGCAAAATTGGTGATAAAAGTAAATTGGAAAGTTGTTTAAAATTACATGCTCTATCTGAATTATGAAAGATTTTTTGGATTTGAATGTCCCTTTAATAGGTTTATTATAGCGGCATTTGGGCAGACGGCAGATTAGGGGTTAATAATTTTTAAATAGTGTTTGCGATGCGGGACGGCGGCGGTTTCGGGGTTAATAGGTTTATTACAGTGGTGGCGATGTCGGGAAGCGACGGAATAGGGGTTAATACATTTTTGGAATGGCAGCGATGTCCGGAGCGACAGATTAGGGGTTAATACATTTATTATAGTATTTGCAATGCGGGAGGGCCTCGGTTTAGGGGTTAATAGGTAGTTTATGGGTGTTAGTGTACTTTGTGACAGTTTAGTTATGAGTTTTATGCTATGCTTTGTAACGTAAAACTCATAACTACTGACTATAGTATAGTCCCATTGAAAAAAAGGACTTTTCTTAAAGTGCGGTACTGACGTTGCATGACGGCAAAAAAAGTGTGCGGTACACCTATACCTACAAGACTTGTAATAGCAGTGTTAGGGAAAAAGCCTTGTTATGGGCCATAACGATGCTATTTCACTCATAACGCCAAACTCGTAATCTAGCTGTTAGTAATCTTAAGGCTTGTTATTGAAATATTATATATAAAATATAAAAAAAATAATAAACATTCTGTAAAATATTCTAAACAATCCATAGAATATAGCTATACATTCTACAGTATGTTTAATCATTTCTAATTTTTTTTATATATATATATTTTATATGTAATATTTCAATAACGTGCCTTGAGATTACTACGTTTTCATGTGTGCTAACCTGACCATGTTAAAATCGAAATCACGAAACACGATGTGCAAAACACTTATTTTATATTCCTATGTTCTTCACATAGAAAATAATGTACTTATTATTATTAACTATCGGCTAGATTACGAGTTGTGCGTTAGGGTAAAATAAACCACTTTAAGAGGTCCTAACGCTGCTTTTTTACGCCCACTGGTATAACGCGTCTTGCAGGTTTAGGGTGACCGCACACTTCTTTGGCCTTACCGCAAAACGACTTACGTGAACGTCGTAAAGTCTTTTTTCTATGGGACTTCCATAGCGCCGGTATTACGAGTCTGTCCTGGGAGGCCAAAAAGTGAGCGGTACACCCTACCCTGTCAAGAGTCCTAACGCATTTAAAAGTCAGTAGTTATGAGTTTTACACTACAATGCTGTAGCATAAAACTCATAACTAAAGTGCTAAAAAGTACACTAACACCCATAAACTACCTATTAACCCCTAAACCAAGGCCCTCCCGCATTGCAAATACTAAAATAAACATTTTAACCCCTAATCAGCCGCTCCAGACACCGCCGCCACCTACATTATATTTATGAAACCCTAATCTGCTGCCCCCAACATCGCCAACACCTACATTATATTTATTAACCCCTAATCTGCCGCCCCTAATGTCGCTGCCACCTACCTACACTTATTAACCCCTAATCTGCCGACCCAACGTCGCCGCCACTATAATAAACATATTAACCCTTAAACCGCCACACTCCTGCCTCGCAAAAATTAGTTAAATATTATTAACCCCTAATCTGCCGTCCCAACGTCACCGCCACTATATTAAAGTTATTAACCCATAAACCTAAGTCTAACCCTAACCCTAACACCCACTAACTTAAAGGGACATTATACACTCATTTTTTCTTTGCATAAATGTTTTGTAGATGATCTATTTATATAGCCCATAAAGTTTTTTTTTTGTTTTTTTTAAATGTATAGTTTTGCTTATTTTTAAATAACATTGCTCTGATTTTCAGACTCCTAACCAAGCCCCAAAGTTTGATGTGAATACCGTCAGCTACCTTCTCCAGCTTGCTCCTGTTTGTGTAAAGGGTCTTTTCATATGCAAAAGAAGGGGGAAGTTTCTTATTTCCCACTTGCAGTGGGCTTTCCAACTACCTTTTCAAGAACAAGCGCATGTGACATGCGCGAAACATGTCAGATGGTTTAAGCAGCTCCAGCTAAACTACCACCTTAAGGAATAAACTCAACTTGCACTGACTAACTGTCCGGATTTGTTCTCTTTTCTTTTTACCTTTTCAATAAAGCTAAACTGAGAGTTTCTAAGTAAATTTTTAAACAGTTTTACAGGGAGTGCAGAATTATTAGGCAAATTAGTATTTTGACCACATCATCCTCTTTATGCATGTTGTCTTACTCCAAGCTGTATAGGCTCGAAAGCCTACTACCAATTAAGCATATTAGGTGATGTGCATCTCTGTAATGAGAAGGGGTGTGGTCTAATGACATCAACACCCTATATCAGGTGTGCATAATTATTAGGCAACTTCCTTTCCTTTGGCAAAATGGGTCAAAAGAAGGACTTGACAGGCTCAGAAAAGTCAAAAATAGTGAGATATCTTGCAGAGGGATGCAGCACTCTTAAAAATGGCAAAGCTTCTGAAGCGTGATCATCGAACAATCAAGCGTTTCATTCAAAATAGTCAACAGGGTCGCAAGAAGCGTGTGGAAAAACCAAGGCGCAAAATAACTGCCCATGAACTGAGAAAAGTCAAGCGTGCAGCTGCCAAGATGCCACTTGCCACCAGTTTGGCCATATTTCAGAGCTGCAACATCACTGGAGTGCCCAAAAGCACAAGGTGTGCAATACTCAGAGACATGGCCAAGGTAAGAAAGGCTGAAAGACGACCACCACTGAACAAGACACACAAGCTGAAACGTCAAGACTGAGCCAAGAAATATCTCAAGACTGATTTTTCTAAGGTTTTATGGACTGATGAAATGAGAGTGAGTCTTGATGGGCCAGATGGATGGGCCCGTGGCTGGATTGGTAAAGGGCAGAGAGCTCCAGTCCGACTCAGACGCCAGCAAGGTGGAGGTGGAGTACTGGTTTGGGCTGGTATCATCAAAGATGAGCTTGTGGGGCCTTTTCGGGTTGAGGATGGAGTCAAGCTCAACTCCCAGTCCTACTGCCAGTTTCTGGAAGACACCTTCTTCAAGCAGTGGTACAGGAAGAAGTCTGCATCCTTCAAGAAAAACATGATTTTCATGCAGGACAATGCTCCATCACAAGCGTCCAAGTACTCCACAGCGTGGCTGGCAAGAAAGGGTATAAAAGAAGAAAATCTAATGACATGGCCTCCTTGTTCACCTGATCTGAACCCCATTGAGAACCTGTGGTCCATCATCAAATGTGAGATTTACAAGGAGGGAAAACAGTACACCTCTCTGAATAGTGTCTGGGAGGCTGTGGTTGCTGCTGCACGCAATGTTGATGGTGAACAGATCAAAACACTGACAGAATCCATGGATGGCAGGCTTTTGAGTGTCCTTGCAAAGAAAGGTGGCTATATTGGTCAGTGATTGGTTTTTGTTTTGTTTTTGAATGTCAGAAATGTATATTTGTGAATGTTGAGATGTTATATTGGTTTCACTGGTAAAAATAAATAATTGAAATGGGTATATATTTGTTTTTTGTTAAGTTGCCTAATAATTATGCACAGTAATAGTCACCTGCACACACAGATATCCCCCTAAATTAGTTATAACTAAAAACAAACTAAAAACTACTTCCAAAACTATTCAGCTTTGATATTAATGAGTTTTTTGGGTTCATTGAGAACATGGTTGTTGTTCAATAATAAAATTAATCCTCAAAAATACAACTTGCCTCATAATTCTGCACTCCCTGTATACTGGATTTTTTTTTTTTTTAAATCAACTGTTTTTATTGAAAGAAAAATTTTTTTTTACAACAAAAGTTCAGAAATATCATACATACATACATTTCATCACTAGATATACATCAGAATACCATCATAGGCTTGACCATGGAAGGGTACAGAGAGGGTTATAATAACAATTTTAAATATACTCATTTACATTTTAATCTGGTACTGTCTGTTTAGCGTGAGATCTATGAGCTTCTTGTGTATCTCTCAGTTAATGATATAAGCCTGAGAGTCTCGACCCTGGCCACGTCTAACTGAATCACAACCGTCTCGCCCGTAGCTCCTCATTTTAGTGGGGGTTTCCCTTGTTCCCATATAAACCTAATGTCTGCGATAAAATCTTGTTTACCTAGATAGGTGTAATGTATCTGTTCCATCGCTAAGATGTGTTCTACTTCCCTCAACCACATCTGGAGGCTGGGGGTTTGTATAGTCTTCCAAAGCCTAGGGATTAGACGCTTAGCGCAGTTGAGTAAGCAACGAAATAAGTGTTTACGATATGAGCAGTGAATTGGGGGAGTATCTTGCAGTAAGATCATGGTAGGAGTGAATACGATATTAAGCCCTAAAACCGTGTTTATGCATCTTGTGACGTCTGACCAGAATGCCTGAATGCGAGGACAATGCCACCAAATGTGCGACAAAGTGCCCCTTTCACCACAACGCCTCCAGCAAGAATAGGAGGAGTTTGGGAAGATAGTGTGAAGTCGCTGTGGGGTTAGGTACCATCTCGACAATAGCTTATAATTCATTTCTGCAAAAACCAATGATATGGATGACTTTTTAGTTTCAGTAAAGATGTGACTCCATTGTGCCTCAGAGAGGACCGTATCTAGCTCTCCCTCCCATTTAGATATGTAAGAGGGTCTCCTGGTTGGAAAGGAGCCCCTGAGTAGTTTATATATTATAGAGATATGGGATCTTGACATAGTGGGGGTTGTACACAGGATTTCAAATGGGGTAAGGGGTCTGGAGAGGTCCTTAGAAACTGGGCTGCTCGTTATAGCATGTCTCAACTGTAGGTAGGGGAACCAGAGATGGAATGGGGGACCTAATAGATGGGAGAGTTCTAGTTGAGGGCGTATTTGTCCTTTGTTGAGCACTAGATGTGCCGGGATATTGGAGGCGGAATTTGCAACTATCGGTGTTTTTATGGAGTGCGGATGCAATAGGAGGGGGTTGTTAAGAAGAGGTGTGAGGGGAGAAGGTATGGTCGAGATGGATTTATCGAGGGACAATGTTCTATCCCAGACTCGTAGCGTGGCTGCCACATAATAATTTATATATACCTCTTGTGGTCTGTGATTGGGCATGGTCCAGCACACATCACCCAAGTTATGACCTCCGGCCAAGGAGGATTCCAGCTTAATCCAGGGTTTCTCCCGGGGGGAGTGCTGCCAGGCCACGATCCTAGCCAGATGTGCCGCTCTATAGTATGCTAAAAGATTTGGGGCCCCCAGTCCACCGTGCACTTTGTCTAAATACAGAGTGTTTTTAGCTACTCTTGTGCGCTTCCGAGCCCAAATGAAGGAGTCAAACATTTTCTGTTGTCTTAACAAGTATGAACTGGGGATATCTAGTGGAAGGACTTGAAACAAGTATAAAAATTTGGGAAGGAGGTTCATTTTGATCGCGTTTATTCGGCCCATCCAGGAAAGATGGCCTCTCTTATGCCATGTCTCAAGGGTCCTTTGGGTTTCCCTTTGGAGGGGGATATAGTTAAAGTCAAAAAGATCTGTTTGCAAAGGTGAGATATCTACACCTAGATAGCGTATTTTGTTTGTGATATGGAAGGAGGTTTTTGCTTTAATAAACTCAGTCTCGTCTTCTGAGATGTGCAAGGGCATTAAATTGGACTTCTCCATATTAATCGAGAAGTTTGAGACTAACTTGTATTCCTCCAAATCATGGAGTAGTGCTGGGAGTGAAGTGTGTATAGAGCATACTGAGAATATGATGTCATCTGCATATAAAAGGCATTTTTGCTGGGAGAGGTTCAAGGTCATACCCCTAATCTGGTCGTTACTTCTGATCTTATTGGCCAAAACCTCTACCGTCAGGGCAAACAATAAGGGAGAGAGGGGACACCCCTGTCTCGTGCCGTTTTTAATGGGGATCTTTTGTGACAAGGTGCCATTAGCGCTAATTCTAGCTACTGGGTCATTGTAAAGTGCTTTAATACGGGAGATAAACATTTCTGAAAATCCAAACCTCAACAGGGTGGCCCACAGGAAGTCCCAGTCCACCCTGTCAAAGGCTTTCTCCGCATCTGTGGAGAGCAGAATTACTGGGGTTTTAGTGGCATTTGCAGCATGTATGGTCTGGAGGACCCTAATAGTGTTATCTTTGGCCTCTCTTTGGTAAATGAAACCAACTTGATCCGTGTGGATGAGGCTGGGGAGAATTTTGTTAAGTCTGGTGGCTACTAGTTTAGCGAATAGTTTAATGTCGGTGTTAATTAGGGAAATGGGGCGATAGTTAGAAACCTTTACTGTGTCTTTTCCTGGTTTGGGGATGACTGTTATCGTAGCTTCCAAGAGGGATTGAGGAAGGGGGCTGTCTTTACCTAGGGAATTGAATAATTTGAGAAGGTGGGGGCTCAGTAGGGTTTTAAATAGGTGGTAGAATTTGGGGGTAAACCCGTCCGGGCCTGGGGCTTTACCTTGGGGGAGATTCTTAATGGCCACCAGAATCTCCTGTGAGGTGAATTGCGAGTCGAGTGACTCCCCTTCCTCTTTTGTAAGGGTGGGTAGCTGAACTCGAGAGAGATAGTCATTGATCCTGTCAAGTTTATAGTCGGGATGCGCCGTAGGGAGATTATATAGGGAGGAATAATAGGTTTCGAATTGGTTAACTATTGCTGCATTGCTGGAATGGGAAGTCCCGTTAGTGTCTGTAATCTTGGTGATAAAGGCCTTATGTCTCTTCTTTTTAAGGGACCTGGCCAGTAAACGGCCTGCTTTGTTGCTTTCCGTATAGAATTTGGAGTTGGACGTTAGTGCTCGTAATTGGGCGTTCTTAATTAGGTGCTGATTGAGGGCTTCCCTAGCTAGTTGGGCCTGTACCAGTCTTTGCGGACAGCGGGGGTTCTGTTTCAGAGCTGCCTCACCTCTCTGAAAGTTGGTCATGAGGAGTGTGTACTGTGCAGCTTTCTGTTTGCGGAGTTTGTGTGTATGGCCCATGATCACGCCTCTAATAAAACATTTATAGGCTTCCCAATTGTTTGTAATCGAGGTGCAGTCTGGATCATTGAATGTGAAGAATTCAACAGTCTTTTCTGTGATATCAGTAGTGATTAATGGGTCTGTAAATATGTGGTCATTAAGCTTCCAGTGCTGCTGCTGATGTGGTCTTGAGAGCCAGGAGAAAGTGGAGCTGACCATGCTATGATCAGACCACGGCGTGTGGTGTGTCCTAGAGTCAATTAGAGTGGCGAGGGTGCCCTGATCACAGAAGATGTAATCAATACGAGAGGAGGAATGTTGAGGGTGAGAGAAAAAGGTGAAATCTTTAGCGGAGGGGTGCGTAATCCGCCATGTATCAAAGAAAGGGATTGTCCTGAGCGCCTGCCAGTTAGCTTTTATTTGGGTGTATCGCATATATGATTTACCTGTCGAAGTGTCTATGGCTGGGTTAATGGGGAAGTTTAAGTCGCCTCCTAGTAGTATAGGGCCTTTTGAGATGTCTAAAAGCTTATTAACTACAGTGCGGAAAAAAGAGGGCGTTGGGCGGTTAGGAGCATATAAGTTGGCCAACGTTAGAGGTCTACCATAATACAGGCCGACCAAAATTAGTATTCTACCCTCGCGGTCCTGGAATTTATCCAAGAGAGCAAAGGGGGAGTTCCTTCTAAAGAAGATTCCCACTCCGTTACGTTTTGTTGGTCCTGAGTTCAAGAAGTGTTGGTCGTAATACAGATGTGAAAGGGTGGGTTCGTTAGACCTTTTGAAGTGTGTCTCCTGTATCATTATAATGTCTATTTGTTTTTTGAAAAAATCATGAAACGCAATGGAGCGTTTCTGGGGAGTTAGAAAACCCTTAACATTTTGTGTGGCGATCTTAAATTGGCCAGCTACTGGGAGGTTTGCCATTTACCCTTAAGCTGTCTGTTAATCTGAGTGTAGAAAGTGTCTGTCGAGTATGGTCCGATGATATTTACGCGGCTGCTGCTATTAAAATAAAGCTGTGCTGGTAAGAGTACTGTCTGTATGTAGAAGAAGAATGAAACAATCAACAATAGGAAAGAGGAGAAAAGGGAGGGGGGAAGTAGAGGAAAAGTTTGGGAGAAAGAAAAAGGAAGGAAAACAATAGCGGAACAAATTCCGAAGGAAAGATGTAAGAACAAGTACAATGAACAAAAATAGAGCGGGGAAAGTCGGCTCAACGGAGCCCTCCCCAACCTGTATATGACTGAGAACATAAAGGAGAGAACTGTGCAATGGTGGTCTCGGGTTCCAACTATGAACCGGTTAAGCAAAAAGATCGACCATTAATTTTTATAACTGAGCACTAAATACATTCAAAATACATAAACCACACATACCTAGAATGGAGCAAAAGTGAACATTATAATAAACATCACTGTGACATGTCATATATTTGTACTATCTGCCTGTCAAGGGACTGGCGGACATTCAATCAGATTGAAAAAAATAAATAAAAAATAGAAAAATACATAACATAAGGTAAGCTAATAACTTCTATATGTAAGAAACGTTTAGTTATCTAAGTTCCTGACTGGGGTCTAAATTTAACACCAATTTTATTATTGTGACCGCTCTTAATGAGCATACCTGTGCCGAAGGTATCATAATTACTAGTGTGTCAGGGAAAATATCTAAAGAAAAAAAAAAAAAAAAGAAAAGAAAAAAGGAAAACCCCCCTCTATTTAGATGGGGTGGCAGTTTCTTTGTGGGGCCACTAGTGTTAGCATCTAACCACAGTCCTTTATCTTGTTCCAGGCAATATATATTCTATAACGTTTCTAGGTAGAGTCTTATATATCAAAGTTCGGCCTGGTGTATATGATAGTACTTATGTCCTAAGGCTATCAGGCCTTGCAAGTACTAGTCTCTTGATGTGAGAGTCATTTCTAGTGTTTAAACTGCGGGATACACGAGGCTAAACCTCAAAGTCTTACTCACGGAATCCTTTGGGAACATCTTCTCAAGTCTGAGGATCGGTTGTGCGATGCTGGGCTAGCGAAACTGGGCTGAGTCTTTTTCTTGTTTGTTGCCCAGCAATCTCTGACCACAGTTTACTTTGTGGTCTCGCTGGTGTGTTTGTATTCTTTGAGAGGGGAGGTTCAGGCGCCTCAGGCAGAGGGATGTCCAGTTGCCCGCAAAAGGTCGGGACATTATCCAGAGTGTTGCATTCGAGCCTCTTTCCATCTTTGATGACTTGTACTGACACTGGGAATCCCCATCTATACGGGATTTTTAATGAACGAAGGTGTTGCGTGAGGATTGCAAATTCTCTCCGGCCCTGTAGAGTGCGTATTGAAAGGTCCTGGAATATCTGTATTTTGGCCCCCATGAAGGAGAAGGATGATTGTGCTCTAGCCATTTGGTAGATCCTCTCTCTGTCTTTAAAGCTCTGGAAGCATACAATTATGTCTCTAGGGGGTTGGTTGTCTTTGGGCTTAGGTCTCAGGGCCCGGTGGGCTCTTTCCAGCGGTATCTCTTCGATAACTCTTTGATTTGCTACGGCAAGAGATTGAAAGAGATTTTGTAGATGAACTGGTATTTCGTCTCTGTGAATGGATTCAGGTATACCTCGAAATCGTAGATTGCATCTACGTGTTCTATTTTCGATGTCGTCAAGCTTATTCTCAAGCTCCAGGATCTGAGCTTGTTGAGATTCAATCGAGTGAGCCATATCTGCAACTTCCTGAGACATTTCCTCTCGATTATCTTCCAGGATCCCAACTCTGTGACCCAGATCGTTGATATCTTTCTTGAGGTCTGCGCATTCGGACTTAATGCATGACTTTACTTGGTTTATAAGTGCCTCCATTGCTTTGAGGGTAACAGGTTCATCGTTAGCTTGTTTTGTAGGGGTCACTTGAAGATCTTGCGAATTATTCGGGTGATCCGGCAGGGATTCTTCGTCGCTTCCCGCCTGCGTGGTTTCGGCTTTTTTTGCCCTATCTGTGTTCTTAAAGAATGTGCTCATTGAGTTACAGGCGTTGCTCTGCTTTAAATTTTTATCAACTTTACTATTTCTTCTTAGCGCCATGGCGCCAGTCAATTGTATATCACAGTGAGTGGATCAAAGTGATGTAGCTATATCAAGCAGAATGGTTGGAGGCTCAGTTAGAACATTAGCTGAGTGAGACACTGAAGCAAATTACTCTTTTCACCTTAATAAGCTGTTCTTTGCAGGGAAGCCATCAGGCCCAAGGAGAAAATTCCAGAACCCAAAGCAGTGTCAAGATGCCCTGGGGCTGTAAATCAGGTCTGCGTGGGATCAATTGAGCCTTTTAACTGCCAGGCCTTTGAGTAAACGTTATTCATATATCATAAGGCTCATCCTAAGATGAAAGTAATTTCTGTGTCCCCTGCAGTCAATCTATAAACATTTGTCTGCTTCATCTCAGTGTATTAGAGGCAACCCGTTATTTATAGTTGTGCTAATAGGCACTGCATGTAAAGTCGCTAAACATGGGGCTCAAGCGGGGTGTGTTAGCGTGCAGGAAGTGTTTGACAGACTCTTACCCCCAGGTTGAAGTTCTCTGAGGGGGAGGTGGTGTGCTCTTTATCCCTCTTAAAGCTGCCGATCGCTGTTTCCCACACTCCTTGCTAGGGATTCCAAGCAGATGTGTCACCTGTCATTTGCTCCGGGCCAGTTCCGATCTCGGTAGATTGACCCACGAGGTCTAAACTTGAGGAGCGCCTCTGGCGCGGCCTGCGCCGCAAGTTGTAGCAGAAGGATGGAGCGATATGAACTAAGCGCTCTGCTGTAAGTTAAATGTTCCGGTGCTAGTCCAGGGCGATATCACCGTAAGACCAGCTCTCCCATGTCACTTAAAATGTTATTGGGGAAGGGCTCCGCAACAGCCGAGTCAGGAGCTCTAATGCAGTGCGGCCATTCCGTACGCCCGCACGCTCCGCCCCCTGTATACTGGATTTTTATATCAGTATCTGTGCATCTTATTCTTTATAGTAGTGTCTATTAAATGCAGTTATATGAAAAGGAGTGTATACTGTCCCTTTAAATATAATTTTAATAAATCTAAATAAATATTCCTATCATTAACTAAATTATTCCTATTTAACCCCTTAAGGACCAAGGCCATTTTTCAATTTCTTTCTCTTAAGGACCAGGACTATTTTTACATTTCTGCAGTGTTTGTGTTTAGCTGTAATTTTCCTCTTACTGTACCCCCACATATTATATACCGTTTTTCTCGCCACTAAATGGACTTTCTAAAGATATCATTATTTTCATCATATCTTATAATTTACTATTAAAAATATTATAAAATATGAGGAAAAACACAATTTTTCTAACTTTGACCCCCAAAATCTGTTACACATCTACAACCACCAAAAAACAACCATGCTAAATAGTTTCTAAATTTTGTCCTGAGTTTAGAAATATTCAATGTTAACATGTTCTTTGCTTTTTTTGCAAGTTATAGGGCAATAAATACAAGTAGCACTTTGCTATTTCCAAACCACTTTTTTTTCAATATTAGCACTAGTTACATTGGGACACTGATATCTGTCAGGAATTCCTGAATATCCTTTGACATGTATATATATTTGTTTTAGAAGACATCCCAAAGTATTGATCTAGGCCCATTGTGGTATATTTCATGCCACCATTTCACCGCCAAATGCAATCAAATAAAAACAAATGTTCACTTTTTCACAAATGTTTTCACAAACTTTAGGTTTCTCACAGAAATTATTTACAAACAACTTGTGCAATTATGGCATAAATGGTTGTAAATGCTTCTCTGGGATCCCCTTTGTTCAGAAATAGCAGACTTATATGGCTTTGGCGTTGCTTTTTGGTAATTAGAAGGCTGCTAATTGCCACTGCGCATCACACGTGTATTATGTCCAGCAATGAAGGGGTTAATTAGGGAGGATGTAGGGAGCGTCTAGGGTTAATTTTAGCTTTAGTGTAGTGTAGTAGACAACCCAAAGTATTGATCTAGGCCCATCTTGGTATATTTCATGCTACCATTTCACCACTAAATGTGATCAAATAAAAAAAAACCGTAAAATATTTCACAATTTTAGGTTTCTCACTGAAATTATTTACAAACAACTTTTGCAAGTATGGCAAAAATGATTTTAAATGCTTCTCTGGGATCCCCTTTGTTTAGAAATAGCAGACATATATGGCTTTGGCGTTGCTTTTTGGTAATTATAAGGCCGCTGCACACCACACATGTATTATGCCCAGCAGTACAGGGGTTAATTAGGTAGCTTGCAGGGAGCTTGCAAGGTTAATTTTAGCTTTAGCATAGAGATCAGCCTCCCACCTGACACATCACACCCCAGGATCCCTCCCAAACAGCTCTCTTCCCTCCCCCATCCCACAATTGTCCCCGCCATCTTAAGTACTGGCAGAAAGTCTGCCAGTACTAAAATAAAAGGTATATTTAAAAAAAAAAGAAAGTATTGCATATTTACATATGCTGCTGTGTAGGATCTCCCCTTAGCCCCCAACCTCCCTGATCCCCCCAAACAGCTCTCTAACCTTCCCCCTCTACCTTACTGGGAGCCATCTTGGGTACTGGCAGCTGTCTGCCAGTACCCAGTTTAGAAAAAATGCCTTTTTTTTATATTTTTTTATTTTTTTTCTGTAGTGTAGCTCCCCCCCCCATAGACAAACCACCACCCCCTCCCAGATCTCTTACAATTAACATTGTCTGCTGTCCCCCTCCCTGTCTCCCACTTAACAATCAACTTTTTTCTGTAGTATAGCGGTTCCCACCCGCTCCCTCCCCGTGCACACGCCCGCCCGCCGCTCCCCTTGCACGCGCGCGCCCGTGCGTGCTCCCGACAACCCCACCCCCGATCACGACCCCTCTCTCTTCAATCTTCCATCGATGGCCGACCACCCGCCTCCCACGTCGGCTCCCACCCACCAACGATTGCGGCTATTGATGCCGGTGCAGAGAGGGCCACAGAGTTATTTTTGTTTTATTTTTCCCTTTTGACAATAGTACCATGAAAATGACTTGTAATGTCACAATCCAGGGGTCTAAACATTACTCAGTTGTATGCCTCAGGTTATCTGCGTATAACCTTCTGTTATGATCCCTTGTAACTGGATAAACCTTGTCTTCTTTCTTTTTGTATTATATTTATATAATGCCTCAATAAAAATTTTGAATATAAAAAAAACTATATAGGTGCTGTTATTGTAAAGTGGAAGTATCTAGGAGCAACAGCAATCTAGCCATGAAGTGGTAGATAACGCAGAGTGTGGCGGCCACAGAGTGCTGAAGCTTGTAGCTCATACAAATCTCCTATCATGTTACATCATTCACTACAGAGTTCCAAGCTACCTCTGGAAGCAACATCAGCACAAGAACTGTGTGTTGGGAGCTTTATGAAATGGGTTTCTATAGCAGAGAAGCTGAACCTCATATCAACATGCACAATGCCAAGCGTCAGCTGGAGTGATGTAAAGCATGCTGCCAATTGACTCTACCTACTGGAATGCATAGTACCTACTCTAAAGTTTGGATGGAGGAAGGATAATGATCCGGGGTTGTTTTTCAGGGTTTGCGCTAGGCCCCTTAGTTTCAGTGAAGGAAATGGACACTCAGGTCAAATTACATTTTTATGATTCAGATACAGCATTTAATTTTAAACAACTTTCCAATTAACTTCCATTAAAAAAAATGTGCACAGTCTTTTATATTTACACTTTTTGAGTCACAAGCTCCTACTGAGCATGTGCAAGAATTCACAGACTATACGTATATGCATTTGTTATTGGCTGATTGCTATCACATGGTACAGGGGAAGTGGAAATAGATATAACTTTGAAATTTGTTAGAAAGAAATCTACTACTCATTTAAAATTCAGAGTTAATGCTATTGCATTGTCTTGTTATCTTGCATTTGTTGATTATGCAAATCTACTGTGTTTACATGTCCTTTAATGTGACATTTTAAACAATGGGGTGCTTCCAATTTTGTAGCAGCAGTGTGGGGAATGTCCTTTCCTGTTCCAGCATGACTATGCACAAAGTAAGGTGCATTAGGAGTTTGATGTCGAGGAACTTGAGTGGTCTGCACAGAGCCCTGACCTCAACCCTACTCAACACATTTGGGATGAATTAGAACACTGCTCGTGAGCCAGACCTTTCATTCAACATCAGTAGCCAACCTCACAAATGCTCTTTTGGCTTAATGTGCACAAATTCACACAAATTCACATCTGGATAACGGCATAATGTAATTAAATAGAATCAAGGGAAGACACATAGTGTGATACTGTATGACTTAACTTGTATATAAAAGATATATGTAGTGAACTTAGAGATTCATGAAGCACTATAATATAGTGCAAGTCTCATAACATACAACAGGTTTCTTAGCCAAAATCCACCCAACTCTTGCCATATTTGGAGGAGCCAACCTTGACTTATTACTGAAATAGACAGAGCTATCTATGATCATTTTATTAGCAAACACTCCTTGGTTTTGTAGTCTGTAATTGTATAATTTCTGCTGAAGCCAGTTAGGGATAAATAAGTGGTAGTGTTAGACTTCTGACATCTGCAGTGTGCACTTTGAGTTTTTACGGCCGGAAAACCCACAATTTTCAGATTTAAATTAGAGGAAAAGAAGGCAAAATAAATTACTATGTGTAATAACACATTTTATATTATAATCTCAATGTGTTTACTGTCCATTTAAATGGTACCTGATTGGTGATAAATATATAAAACAGTAACTCAGAGTTCTCCCTTCCATTGTGCATATAAATGGCTGCCAGACTTTCCATCTGATGATATCACTATACGTGAGAGTTTGGCAGGAGCAGAGCATTTCTCCAGCATTATGTGTCACAGGGGTTTTCCTGCTCATGCAGCTCTGTGCCACCCAAGCTGACAGCTGCCCATTTGGCATCTGGTAATGAGCTGGCATGTCCTTATCTGACAGTCAGAGCTTTGTAGGAGGACAGCTGCAGTTGCAGGACTTGGCTGTGTCTTCATAATTCCAATTTGTGAGCTCACTCGGAGGACATGCAGCAGCTCACAGATATTTCCTGTTAGTATTAACAACTGGAATCTATCGTACAGCTTGGACTGAGAGGGACATTGTGTGTTAGGCTCTAATTTTAAAAAAAATCAGCAGTTATACAGGCTACGGGGACTAACTCATTAGTAGCCAATAAAGTCCTGCATGCCAAAAAATTCTCTTCTAATGCAAACAGCTGCCGGAGTTAAGGTTCCCTTGAGAATCTTTTTCTTTCTGCAAAGACTTAATTTAATAAGTGCATTTCAGAGAAGACGGGAGGGAGGCATGCTGTGGAAACTTTTACTTATTTTAAAAGCTTCAACAAATTGCAGTGACAGAACAAAAGGTGATGCTTCGAAGAAAAGGTGCAATATGGAAAAAAAATTGTAATAAAATATAGCACTTAAAAAGCTGTGTACCATACTCCCCCCCCCCCCCCCCCCACCAGTCTCTGAGTTGCAAGCAGATTAGCTGATACCCATGGAATAAAAGAAAAAGCATCATCTTGCATTGAGAAAATGGTTTCCCAAGATTGTTAAAGGGACTTAAATGTAGTGGTGCTACCTTACCAATGTCCCCTCTAATTAGTGTAAACGTGCATAAAAAATTATATAGCATATTTCAAAATGTTGCTTGTATTGATTTGATAATTTATTTAAAATTAGATTCCAACACATTGGCCTCTAGTTATCAAGCTCCGTACGTACCTGCCTTCGACGGCCACAATACGCTCGCCTAAGCTCGCCTCACATCGCCGCCGCGGACCTGAATACGCTAGCCAAAGTTATAAAAAAAGCTGTCAAAAAGCTGCGCACCAAGTATGGGGCAATGAGCAGCGGACTGTGATAGTTATCACTCATCCGATCTCGCTGCTCTTCGACTTTTCTACAGCTTTATTGATAAGCTGTCACTAAGCACTCACACTATACTATACTGTTCTACTCCCTATACCGGTGCCCCCGGAGCCCCCCGCAACTAAATAAAGTTATTACCCCCTAAACCGATGCTCCTGGACCCCGCCGCAACTATATTAAACATGTTAACCCCTAAACCGCCACTCCCGGAGCCCACCGCCACTCTAATAAACGTATTAACCCCATAAACCGCCGCTCCTGGACCCCGCCGCAACTATAATAAATATGTTAACCCCTAAACCGCCGCTCCCGGACCCCGCCGCCACCTACATAATACCTATTAACCCCTATCCTGCCCCCCCATACCACCACCACCTATAATAAATTTATTAACCCCTATCCTGCGGATCCCGTACCCAGCCACAACAGTGGCCACTGTGTCTGCTGTCAATATATGCAGAGAAGTAAAACTTTTGATACAAATACAGGGCATATATATAAAATCAACTCTTTTATTAATTGCTCCACAAAAGGAGTTATATATTTACTTTATTGCTCCTGTAAAAGTTTTTACGTTGGTAAAACTTTTAGAGAACTTCGTTCTCGAATTTCTGAACACAGGGACGATATTAAAGACTGCAATATTGACAGCCCTGTGGCAAGACACTACGCACAATTTCATGAATCAAAAACTGATGATTTGTATTTCATTGGAATTGAATCTGTAAAACTTAGCATGCGTGGCGGGGATATTGATAATATCCTACTACGCAAAGAAACAAAATGGATATACAAACTCAACACCTTAGCACCTCATGGCCTCAATGAAAAATTAGAGTTTGCTTCATTTTTAGGTTAATCCTCAGCGGATATATGCACATATCTCTGTGTGTAATTATATGGTCTATGGTAGTATCAAAATTATAAATTGGATATAATGGCGTAATTGTAATACTAAAAAATACAATCCCTATCATGCAACCCAAACATACATACATATATCAGTAAAATAATAGATTAGATGAATAACAAACTTTTCTAATGTATCGAATGGAAGTATGAATGTATGAGTGTTTAATCACAAATGTATCCCTGTAAATAACCCCTTGCTGTTCTGATCTACAAGAAAGTAAAGTGTTGCGATAAGTATCAAAGCCGTCTTGAGTGACAGATCTCTCTGCTAATGGCAATAATTCCCTTTGCGGCCAAATTCCTATAAATCAGCACAGCTACTGACGTGACGTCAGCACCCGGAAGAAGCTCCATGCTGCTGTATTGAAAGGAGTGAAACGAGCTCTAAGACTCATCAGTTTGCAGCACTCGTTCAGAGGACCTTTTGCCTGACTGTGGTCTACCCCTTGTCTAATCCAGAAGATTCGGCGTCTCAGGAGCTACGGTTAAGGGTAGAGCAACCGCGTGAAAAAGACAGGTATTCAAATGAACTGTTATTTATCTGCACTATATATATGCCTGTGAAAAAGACGCGGCGAGGTTAAAGGACCAGTCAACACAGTAGATTTGCATAACCAACAAATGCAAGATAACAAGACAATGCAATAGCACTTAGTCTGAACTTCAAATGAGTAGTAGATTTTTTTTCTGACAATTTTAAAAGTTATGTCTTTTTCCACTCCCCCTGTACCATGTGACAGCCATCAGCCAACCACAAATGCATACACGTACCATGTGACAGCCATACACACTTATTCTTGCACATGCTCAGTAGGAGCTGGTTACTCAAAAAGTTAAAATATAACAAGACTGTGCACATTTAGTTAATGGAAGTAAATTGGAAAAATGTTTAAAATGGCATGCTCTATCTGAATAATGAAAGTTTAATTTTGATTGCGTGTCCCTTTAAGCTCCCCTCGACTCCTGACGACCTCACGCTATTACTTGCATTTAGACACGAAGGGGTTAAGACTGTATTCACCTGGTCCGTGTATCTCTGGGGACACGCACTACACTTTTGGATTACAAATATATGCAATCTATACATGCATTAATGTGATGAACACTTGCCTATTTTTGTATACTGGTGCACCAGTCTCCTTCACGGCCCACCTGTCATTTTTATGCATCCTTGATATCCACTGTATGTATGTGACTTGTATGTTTGGATGTATGAATTCATATAGCATAGTTTTATTAAACTAATTTGTATTTCAAGAATTCGCCTTTTGTCTCCTCTTTTATTGCATACAGTTGTGCTCTTTTTTGCCTAGACTTTTAGTAACCTGTATTTTAGGTTTCTACTCCCTTTTTCACGTTGTTACACATTTACCATTCTAGGATGCACCTGTATATTTTGATTGATTAACTAAGAGTGCTTCTTACCCTATTTATGTTGTGTTTTACAAATATTTTTTTTAACCCCTTAAACCGCCGCTCCCGGACCCCGCCGCCACCTATATTAAACTTATTAACCCCTAATCTGCCCCCCTACACCGTCGCCACCTATGATAAATTTATTAACCCCTATCCTGCCCCCCTATACCGCCTCCATCTATATTAAACTAATTAACCCCTAAACCTAAGTCTAACACTAACCCTAACACCCCCCTAACTTAAATATTATTTTAATAAATCTAAATAAAAATTACTCTTATTAACTAACTTATTCCTATTTAAAACTAAATACTTACCTATAAAATAAACCCTAAGATAGCTACAATATAACTAATAATTATATTGTAGCCATTTTAGGATTTATTTTTATTTTACAGGCAAATTGAAATGCATTTTAACTAGGTACAATAGCTATTAAATAGTTAATAACTATTTAATAGCTACCTAGATAAAATAAAGACACATTTACCTGTAAAATAAAAACTAACCTAAGTTACAATTACACCTAACACTACACTATCATTAAATTAATTATTCCTATTTAAAAATAAATACATACCTGTAAAATAAACCCTAATATAGCTACAATGTAATTAATAATTACATTGTAGCTATTTTAGGATTTATATTTATTTTACAGGCAACTTTGTATTTATTTTAACTAGGAACAATAGTTATTAAATAGTTATTAACTATTTAATAACCACCTAGCTAAAATAAATACAACATTACCTGTAAAATAAATCCTAACCTAAGTTACAATTAAACCTAACACTACACTATCATTAAATAAATTAAATTAATTAACTACAAGTAGCTACAATTAAATACAATTAAATAAACTAACTAAAGTACAAAAAAACAAACACTAAATTACAGAAAATAAAAAAAGATTACAAGAATTTTAAACTAATTACACCTAATCTAAGCCCCCTAATAAAATTAAAAAAAAAAAATAATAATAAAAGTCCCTACCCTATACTACATTACAAAGTAACCAGCTCTTTTACCAGCCCTTAAAAGGGCTTTTTGCGGGGCATGCCCCAAAGTAATCAGCTCTTTTGCCTGTAAAAAAAAATACAACCCCCCCCCAACATTAATACTCACCACCCACATACCCCTACTCTAACCCACCCAACCCCCCTTAAATAAACCTAACACTACCCCCCTGAAGATCTCCCTACCTTGAGTCGTGTTCACCCAGCCGGGCCGAAGTCATCATCCAAGGGGCGCTGAAGATGTCTTCCATCCGATAGAAGTCTTCATCCAAGGGGCACTGAAGAGGTCTTCCATCCGATAGAAGTCTTCATCCAGGCGGCATCTTCAATCTTCATCCATCTGGAGCGGAGCGGAGCGATCTTCAAAGCCGACACGGATCCATCCTCTTCAACCGACGCCTACTCGCCGAATGAATATTCCTTTAAGTGATTCTATCAGCCAATCGGAATTAAGGTAGGAAAAATCTGATTGGCTGATTCAATCAGCCAATCAGATTGAAGTTCTATCCGATTGGCTGATCCAATCAGCCAATCAGATTGAGCTTGCATTCTATTGGCTGATCGGAACAGCCAATAGAATGCGAGCTCAATCTGATTTAGGGGTTAACATGTTTAATATAGGTGACGGCGCTGTAGGGGCAGATTACGGGTGTTTAGACTCGGGGTACATGTTAGGGTATTAGTTGTAGACAGCTCCCATAGGAATCAATGGGATGTCGGGCAGCAGCGAACATGAACTTTCGCTATTGTCAGACTCCCATTGACTCCCATTGATTCCTATGGGATCCGCCACCTCCAGGGCGGCAGATTGAAAACCAGGTACGCTGGGCCAGAAAAGTGCCGAGCGTACCTGGTAGTCATTTCATAACTTCCAAAAGTAGTCAGATTGTGCCGAACTTTCAATCGGAACATCTGGAGTGATGTAAGAATCGATCTGTGTCGGACTGAGTCTGGCAGATCGAAGCTTACGTCACTATATTCTACTTTTGTCGGTGTGTAGGGCTTGATAACTTAGGCGAATCAGCTTCGCCACAAATACGCTGCGGAATTCCAGCGTATTTGAGGTTGATGGCTTGATAACTAGAGGCCATTGGGTCCAATTTACTAAAGTGTTCACAGACATGATACGTTGTAGCGTATCATGTCCGCCACACATCGATAAATGCTGAAAACAGTTCTGGTGAACTGCTTGTGCAATGCTGCCCCCTGCAGATTCCTGGCCAATCGTCCGCTAGCAGGGGGTGTCAATCAGCCAGATCGTATAGGATCGGGCGGATTGAAGACCGCAGCCTCAGAGGCAGCGGACAAGTTATGGAGCATCGGCCTTTAGACCGCTGCTTCATAACTACTGTTTCCGGTGAGCCTAAAGGAGCTTGATAATTCGGCCCCACTGTATTATTATTATCAGTTATTTGTAGGACGCCAACAGATTATGCAGCACTAAAACCATGTGTCTAATATGCACAGTGGCAATTATGGGAGACAAAGGGGCCTATTTATCAAATGTCTGTCCGACATGATCTGATCAGCGGATCATGTCCGACAGACATCGCTGAATGCGGACAGCATATAGTCTCCACATTCAGCATTGCACAAGCAGTTCTGGTGAACTGCTAGTGCAATGCCGCCTGCAGATTCTCGGCCAATCAGCCGCTAGCAGGGGGTTTCAATCAACCCGATTGTATCTGATTAGGTTGATTGCTGTCCGTGGCCTCAGAGCAGGCGGACAGGTTATGGAGCAGCGGTCTGTATCATAACTTGTGTTTTTCTGGCGAGCTTGATAAATATGCCCCAAAGGGATAAAGGGCCCTGCCAAGAGTTTCACTATTGTAAATCATGAAGGTGGTCTACAAAGCAGCTGGGCTCGTAGGCTTACATGCTAAGGGGGTTCAAGGGGATAGCTAAAGGAGGAGAGGGACTAAGATAGGAAAATGTTAGTGCATATTATATGCATCCCTGCACAGTAAAATCTTTAATGAACACTTGAAAATTTGAAATCTAGGGGAGAGCCATGTAGAGCGGGGCAGAGTTCCACAAAATAGGGGCCAGTCTGGAGAAGTCTTGTAGACAGGAATGTGAGGAGGTAACAAGAGAGGAGGAGAGAAGGAGGTATTGTAAAGAAGCTTCACTATAGTAACATTTAAATTTATATTGTATTTCAATTTGTTTATTATCTATATACGTAAGGGCAAATTTGCTTACATGGAGGGGAGGGGGAGCACAGATCAAAATCTTAGAAGCCTTAAAGAGACAGTAAACACTTTGCAATCTTTATATAAAAAGTTTAGTAAAGCATAGTGAAACGACTTGCAATAGTCTTTCCTTTTCCCCTATTTTCATGTTAGCTCTGAAAATTAAGCAATTTTTAATTTTAAGAACTTGAAATGTACCTCAAGGCTAATTCTGATACATATCTGCCCTTTATTGGCTTTATCAGATAATAACTGCAAAACAATGTACCTTAGATTTTTTGTGACAGTGACTATCCTTGTTGTCTGCAGACTAAAGCCCTGATTGGCTGCTCCAAATAAGGCAAATTGTTGGCGGAGTTTGAAAAATAATTGCAGTAATAAGGATGTTAATTTGTTGTATAAATGTTGACTTGGCTGATATATTATTCTATAGCAGCACAACAGAAATGTCTTGTAATTACAAGGTATTTACTGTCCCTTTAAGGGCTGCATATACATTTATAGCTAGGAAACACCTAAATAATATATTTCCTAAAAATCTCCAGTGTCACAGTGCCGGATATAGGTAATGTTGCAGGGTATTCTCTATTTTTTGTTCTTCCCTTCAGAGGGTTTAATTCAGTTTTGGGCACCAAACAGAAGTCCTCAAATCACATATTTTTAGTTCTGCTTTTACCTGGGACCACACAAACTATGTCACGCATTCTCAGTTCTACTTGTCAGGCCATACCTGATCTATATATTCATTTGAACCTTTAAAGTACTGGCCATGCAGATCAAAAAACAGCTATAAAGCAACATTACATAAAAGTTGGAGCTTTTGATTTCAGGCATGTTTGCATTTTTTATAATATACCTGTGTTTTCTTGTAAATTATATTGCTATACGTTATGTTATATGTAGCGGATATGGCAGCAGACCTCACTGAAACACTTTTTCCTCTGGTGCATACACAAGTGCAAGTTACATTACATCCTTGATGTCGTCAGATGCATTTGTAACGTGCACTGGAAAAGAATTAAACGCCATCCATCAAGGAAGTGTAATGTTAAGGAGGCTGGGTTTGGTCTAGTTAAGGAGCAGGGTTGTCAGGCTTAAAGGGAGAGTAAAGTCCAAATTAAAGTTTAAAAATTCAGATAGGGTATGTGATATTAAACAACTTTCCAATTTACTTTTATCATTGACTTTTTTCTCTTGGTATTTTTGGTTAAAGTCTGAACCTAGATAGGCAATTATGCTGATTTCTAAAACTCTGCAGTCCACCCCTCTGGCTGTGAATAGCTGATAACATGCATTGTTTGTTCATGTGGGTCATACAGATAACATTGTGCTCACTCCCTGGATTTATTTAAGAGTTATCACTAATTACCTGAAATGCAAGTCGGTCAAAAGATCTGACATAAGGAGGATGTCTGCAGAAGTTTGTAACAAGGTAATCACAGAGGTAAAAAGTATTGGCTAGATTACGAGTTTTGCAGTACGGCTATTAACGCTGAAAAATTGGCCATTACACTGAAATGGCCAGGAATGCATATTGCGAGTTGCGGCGGTATAGTTGTACCGCAAGCATTTTAGTCTGTAACGCAACGTCCATTCCTCAGTCAAAAAAAATTACATTTGAGTGCAGGATTGTACATAGCACCGTATTACAGGTTGTGTGGTCTGGCTAAAATGCTTGCGTTACAGCCTATACCGACACAATCCATTCCGCCATCTGAGACCAGTAGTTATGGATTTTGCAAAACAAAAATGTTTCACAAAACTAAAATGTTACAAAGTACACTAACACACATAAACTACCTATTAACCACTAAACTGCCACCCTCCTGCATCGCAAACACTATATTAAACTTATTAACCCACCCACATCGCGACTATTAAATAAACCTATTAACCCCTAATCCGCAGCTCACCGTCACTAAATATAATTATTAACCCCTATTCCGCTGCTCCCCGACATCGCTAACACTAATACAAGTTATTAACCCCTAATCCGCCGCCCCCGACATCGCCGGCACCTAAATAAACCTATTAACCCCTAAACCACTGGCCCCCCACATCGCCAACACTATAATAAAGTATTAACCCCTAAACCTCCAGCCCCCCACATCGTAACTACTAAACTAAACCTATTAACCCCTAAACCGCCGCCCCCACATTACAAAACACTAAATTAAACTATTAACCCCTAAACCTAACACCCCTTAACTTTAAATTAAAATATAACTATCTTAAAATAAATAAAAACTTACCTGTGAAATAAAAAAACTATAAATGAACCTAACATAACTATTCTAATAAAATTAAAAAAACCTACCAATTAAAAAAATCTAACTTACAAATTTAAAAAACACTACGAAAAAATTAAAAAAATCAAAAATTACAAAATTATCAAAAATAAAAACAATTACACCTAATCTAATAGCCCTATAAAATAAAAAAGCCCCTCAAAAACACCCCCTAACCTACAATAAACTACCAATAGCCTTTAAAAGGGCATTTTGTAGGGAATTGCCCTAAGTTAAACAGCTTTTTTTACTAAGTCCCCCCCCACCCAACCAACTCCCCAAAATAAAAAAACCTAACTCTAAAAAATCCTAAAATACCCATTGCCCCTAAAGGGGTATTTGTATGGGCATTGCCCTTAGATATGTTCATGGCTAAAAAATTTGGTTCGTTTTCGGTTCGGATTGATTCGGACTTTTCGAATTTCGGTTCGGATCGATTCGAATTCAGCAAAATTTGAATGAATTTGTTTCGGATTTATTTGGATTCGAATGAATTCGTTTTGGATTTATTCGGATTCGAATAAATTCGGCTGAATTCGGTTCTATTCGGTTCGATTTAGTTCCGAAATTCGGAAATTCGGTATGTTTTATGTGGGATATGCTGTGTATTAGACTAGTATTATGTACTGTATATTAGGTGTAAATAGTACTAGTGTAATACACGGCAACCCGAATCTACCGAATAAAGTCAGTAGTTAAGAGCTTTATGGGCTAACACCGGAATATAAAGCTCTTAACTACTGAGTGCTACAAAGTACACTAACACCCATAAACTACATATGAACCACTAAACCGAGGCCCCCCCACATCGCAAACCCTATAATAAAATTATTTAACCCCTAATCTGCCGACCGGACACCGCCGCCACCTACATTATAGCTATTAACCCCTAATCTGCTGTCCCTAACATCGCCGACCCCTACATTATAGTTATTAACCCCTAATCTGCTCCCCCAATGTCGCCGCAATCTAACTACAAGTATTAACCCCTAATCTGCCGACCGGACATCGCCGCCACCTACATTATAGCTATTAACCCCTAATCTGCTGTCCCTAACATCGCCGACCCCTACATTATAGTTATTAACCCCTAATCTGCCCCCCCCCAACGTCGCCGCAATCTAACTACAAGTATTAACCCCTAACCTGCCGACCGGACATCGCCGCTACCTATATTATAGCTATTAACCCCTAATCTGCTGTCTCTAACATCGCCGACCCCTACATTATAGTTATTAACCCCTAATCTGCCCCCCCAACGTCGCCGCAATCTAACTACCAGTATTAACCCCTAATCTGCCGACCGGACATCGCCGCACCTACATTATAGCTATTAACCCCTAATCTGCTGTCCCTAACATCGCCGACCCCTACATTATAGTTATTAACCCCTAATCTGCCCCCCCAACGTCACCGCAATCTAACTACAAGTATTAACCCCTAATCTGCCGACCGGACATCGCCGCCATTATAATAAATGTATTAACCCCTAAACCGCTGCACTCCCACCTTGCAAACACTATAATAAATTTTATTAACCCCTAATCTGCCCTCCCTAACATCGCCACCACCTACCTACAATTATTAACCCCTAATATCCCGCCCCCAATGTCGCCGCTACTATAATAAAGTTATTAACCCCTAAACCTAAGTCTAACCCTAACCCTAACACCCCCTAACTTAAATATAATTTAAGTAAAACAAAATAAATTTACTATAATTAAATAAATGAATCCCATTAAAAACTAAATACTTACCTGTAAAATAAACCCTAAGATAGCTACAATATAACTAATAGTTACATTGTAGCTATTTTAGGATTTATATTTATTTTACAGGCAACTTTGTATTTATTTTAACTAGGTACAATAGTTATTACATAGTTAATAACTATTTAATAACTACCTAGCTAAAATAAATACAAATTTACCTGTAAAATAAATCCTAACCTAAGTTACAATTACACCTAACACTACACTATCATTAAATTAATTAAATAAATGAATCCTATTTAAAACTAAATACTTACTTAAAAAAAACACACAATACCACCCCCCAACATTACAACCCACCACCCACATACCCCTACTCTAACCCAAACCCCCCTTAAATAAACAACACTACCGCCTTGAAGATCTCCCTACCTTGAGTCATGTTCACCCAGCCGGGCCAAAGTCTTCATCCGATGGGGCAGAAGAGGACATCCAGACCGACAGAAGTCTTCATCCAAGTGGGGCAAGAAGAGCTCTTCCATCCATCAGAAGTCTTCATCCAGGCGGCATCTTCTATCTTCATCCATCCGGAGCGGAGCAGCAGCATCCTGAAGACATCCGACGCGGAGCATCCTCTTCTTTCTTGATCCGACGACTAAATGACTGTACCTTTAAGTGACATCATCCAAGATGGCGTCCCTTGAATTCCGATTGGCTGATAGGATTCTATCAGCCAATCGGAATTAAAGTAGGAAAAATCTGATTGGCTGATTCAATCAGCCAATCAGATTCAAGTTCAATCCGATTGGCTGATCCAATCAGCCAATCAGATTGACTTTGCATTCTATTGGCTGTTCCAATCAATAGAATGTGAGGTCAATCTGATCAGCCAATCGGAATTCAAGGGACGCCATCTTGGATGACGTCACTTAAAGGTACAGTCATTTAGTCGTCGGATCAAGAAAGAAGAGGATGCTCCGCGTCGGATGTCTTCAGGATGCTGCCGCTCCGCTCCGGATGGATGAAGATAGAAGATGCCGCCTGGATGAAGACTTCTGATGGATGGAAGACCTCTTCTTGCCCCGCTTGGATGAAGACTTCTGCCGGTCTGGATGTCCTCTTCTGCCCCATCGGATGAAGACTTCGGCCCGGCTGGGTGAACACGACTCAAGGTAGGGAGATCTTCAGGGGGGGTAGTGTTAAGTTTATTTAAGGGGGGTTTGGGTTAGAGTAGGGGTATGTGGGTGGTGGGTTGTAATGTGGGGGGGTATTGTGTTTTTTTTTACAGACAAAAGAGCTGTTTTCTTTGGGGCATGCCCCGCAAAAGGCCCTTTTAAGGGCTGGTAAGGTAATAGAGCTGTTAAATTTTGTAATTTAGTATAGGGTAGGGCATTTTTTATTTTGGGGGGCTTTGTTATTTTATTAGGGGGCTTAGATTAGGTGTAATTAGTTTAAAATTCTTGTAATATTTTTTTATTTTTTGTAATTTAGTGGGGGGTTTTTGTACTTTAGTTTAGTTTCTTTAATTGTATTTAATTGTAGGTATTTGTAGTTAATTTTTTTTTTTTTTTTTAATAGTTTTTTATTGAGGAACAATGAAAAAACTTTAACAGCGAGAACAAAACATACGTGTAGGAGTTACACAGGCTAAACAGTTGTATAGCACAATTTTCGTTAGGACATAGGATTTTAGTAACATCATGTAACAATTATATTAGTATATATGGCATACTATAAAAAAAACAAAAAAAAACAAGGTACTGTTCATCGCGAGGCAAAGGCATATATACATACATTATTTCCTCATTTTTCTTTTCGTATATATATTAGATACATATGTATATGAGAGAATATAGAAACAAACGTTAAACTAGTATCTTACACTCTGAACAACCAGCGCAACCTAGATCGATTGAATATCTCCTCATAATAGGTTCGTATCCCACTTGACACTATATGCAGTTTATCAATCAAGGAGAGTGAGTATACATGTTTGAATAAAATTGGCATGTTTGTATAGAGAAATGCTAAATGCTTGGGTGTTTAAGGGTAATAAGGGGCAGAGGGGAAGGGGGCACAGGGAAAGAAGAAGAGGAGGAGGTTAGGAAATAGGAGAAGGAGAGAAAAAAAAATAAAAAATAGGGAAAAACCCCTATAGAGAGAGGGAGGGTTTACACCAATAGAGTTCATGTAAGTGATCTTGTACTATATGTTTCCCCGATGTCTACGAGGCCTGCGCCTCTTTCCATTTATTCCAAATCTCAAGGTATAGTTCTAGTTTGTTAGACTGTCTAAATGCAAACTCTTCCATCTGTCTAATATGATCAATTATAGCAAATATTTTCTTGGGTGTAGGAGAGGAAGTTTGTTTCCAATCCCTGGCAATAGCCAGTTTAGTAGCCATCAGGACATATATGGTGAGATGTTTGTCAGCATCAGACATAGTTGGAAGTTGGTGATGCAGGAGGCCCACTGAAGGGGTTGAGGTCAATGATATGCCTAGCATCCTAAGAGCGTCAAATACAAATCCCCAGATACCCCCAATTATAGGGCAATCCCACCAAATGTGGACCTGCGTACCTAAGCAACCGCAATTCCGCCAACATAGGGGGGAGGTCTTTCAATAATATTTATTCAGTGTGACCGGCACAAGGTGCCACCTGGTGGTTATTTTGTAATAAAGCTCCCATAAAGTTGCGCTATGTAAAATTTTCCTAGCACTGGTGAGCTCGTTGAGCCATATTGTGGTCTCAATATTAATGTTGAGTTCCTTTTCCCAAGCTTTGTACTGACTATGCTTAGCTGGTTGTAAGGGCGCCACCATTAAATTATAGTGGAATGAAAGAGAGCCTTTAAGTAGCTTGCCCAGACTCCATCTCTGTTCCCATCTAGTGGGAGGTCTTGTGGATTGACCCGATAGCCCCCAAGCCTTGAGGATGCTTGCCAGTCTAATAAATTCAAAGTTCAGATATGAGGGTATGGAGAGCTTAGTCTTTACCTCTTCGAAAGATAATAGAGAGTCCCCATTATATAAAGACGCGATAGGCTCATTAGCAGCCTCAGACCAGCTACCCACATGTGTCTCAGGCATGGAAATTAGAATATTTCGTATCTTATAAAGGGGGGAGGGGTGTGGAGCAATAGACTCCATGTTTTTTCTGTTATCCCAATGTACCAGGGTGTTCAGAATAAGGGGATGATCAATCCGCAGAGTTTTACGAACATGTGCCGGGATCCAAGGTAGGTCAGAAAGTAGAACAGCTCCAGGGAGGAGGGATTGCTCCACCTCGTACCATCTAGGTTGGTCCATCTCTGCGCTCCAACACACAAGATGAGATAACCGAGCGGCATCGTGGTATGTCAGAATACTAGGATAGGCTAGTCCTCCCCTATCTAGCGGTTGTTGAATCGTCGTGGTGGCGATTCTGGGTCTTCCACCCTTCCAAACATATTTTGAAATCAGACTCTGGAGCTTATTAAGTATAGGTCTCGGAACCGTCAGATTTATGCATCTGAAGAGGTACGTGATTTTAGGAAGAAGCGACATTTTGACCGCGGCAATTCGCCCTCTCCACGAGAATTCTCTGAATTCCCAGCTCTCAAGAAGCTTCCGGAACTCGGGAATACGGTCAGTAAAGTTTTTCTGGATCATGATTTCGGGGCTTGGGCTCAGGCGAATACCCAGATGCTTGATCGAGGTATTAGACCAGTGGAATTCGTATTTCCTTTGTAGGATTTTCAGCTCAATTTCTGGAATATGAATATGTAGGACTTCTGTTTTAGTAGTTTAGTAGTTCAATTTGTAGAAACTACATTTGGAAAAAATATCCAGGCATTTAAAAACAGCTGTTAGGGATGAAGATGGGGAAGTAAGCAACAGGGTTACGTCGTCCGCAAATAACGCAATCTTGTGGACTGAACCTCCAAAATCGACCCCTTGAATATCAGGATCTTCTCTTATCAACTGAGCCAAAGGCTCAATAGCCAATGCGAATAGTATCGGAGACAGAGGACAGCCCTGCCTGGTTCCGTTCAGGATGGCAAACGGGGCAGATTGAAAACCCACTCCACTAATCTTTGCGGTGGGAGCTGAATATAGGACCTTGACCGCCCTAATAAACTGAGGAGGTATGTGAAAAGCTTCAAGGGTGCACCACAGGTAATCCCACCTGACCCTGTCAAACGCCTTCTCAGCGTCAAGAGACAGGGCCAGAAGGGAGTCCCCCTTGATATTAGTTTCATATAGTATGTCAAATATCCTTCGAGTGTTGCCCGGACCTTCCCTGCCAGGTATAAAGCCCACCTGATCAGGATGGACGAGTCTGCCAACAACCTTAGCTAGTCTGTTGGCAAGTATTTTAGAAAATAACTTTATATCAGAGTTTATCAGGGAAATAGGTCTGTAACTCTGACAGGAGCCAGAGTCTTTGCCCGGTTTTAATATGGTGATGATGTCCGCCTCTAGAAATTCGCCCAGACACAACCCCGTGTTCATGAAAGAATTGAAAGTTCGTAACAAAATGGAAACTATGATTTTACTGAAAGATTTGTAGAAATGGCCCGTGAACCCATCTGGGCCCGGGGCTTTGTTTCTCTTAAGTTGGGCGATAGCGTTTTTTAGTTCCTCTAGGGAGATTGGAGAACTAAGCATGTTTGATGCCTCTATGTTTAATTCTGGTAGACGCAATTTGCCCAGGAAAGCAGATATCTCTTCTATGGAGTAGACTTCAGTAAAAGTCTTGCCTGTCAAGCTATACAGTTTAGAGTAAAAGGATCGAAACGCTTCACCAATATCTCTGGGAGATGTCACTGTGTTTCCTTCCATTGTGATGGAGGGAATGGTTCGTTGTGCTTGTTTTAATCTGAGTTTGGATGCTAGTAGAGAATTGGCTTTATTACTGTGGTAGTAATAGAATTGTTTAAGTCTAAAGAGAGTTTTTTGAATCTTAATGGCTTCAAGCCTATTAAGTTCTTCTTTCAGGAGCTCAAGCTTCTTCGCACCCCGCACAGATGGATTTAACTTTAGGAGGGAGGTCTGTTTTTTAAACTCGCATGTTAGTTCCGCCAGCGATCTACCCTGATTTTTCTTAAATGCATTAGCTTTATTAATTAATATCCCTCTAAGGTAAGCCTTAAGCGAGGCCCAAAGAAGCTGTACATCTGTCTGCTCTGTATCATTAATTTGAATAAACTCTTGGATACTATTCCCAATTTCCTGTAAAGAGTGGGGATTTGCTAATACCCACTCCTCATACCTCCATTTCTTAATTGATCGGGCCTGGTGGGTGAAGAAGGATACAATCACAGGGTCATGGTCGGACCAGGCGATTACTTCAATTTTGGAGAAGCGAATCTCATCAAGGGTGTGTGCCTCAACAAAAATATAATCGATTCTCGAAAACATCTTGTGGGCACTAGAGTAAAATGTGTAATCATTATCTGAGGTATGCATAGCTCTCCATACGTCATAAAGGCTGTATTGTGCCATGAGATTTCTAAATGCAGCTGAAAGTGAACTAGTTGAGCGGTCCAGAGTCGCTCCTGTAGTTCCCCTTTTATCTCTAAGGGGGTCAGAGACCAGGTTGAAGTCTCCTCCAATTAATAGGGTTCCCTGTTTAAGTTCGGCAATAAGCTTAAGGACATGTTTTAAGAAAGGTATTTGCCTAGTATTAGGGGCATACAGGTTGACTAGAGTGTATTTTCGTCCGTTTATTTTACATATAAAAAGAATATACCTAGCCTCAGGGTCTAATTCGACATATATCTTTTCTACTTGTAGGTTATCTTTAAGGAGAATGGCCACTCCCCTAGACTTAGTGGGGTAGGAGGCCTCTAATTTTGTTGAGAAATTTTTGAAAGAAAAGGGAATACCTGGGGACCTGATCCAGTGGGTCTCCTGCAAAAAGATAACATTAGCCTTCAGCTTTTTAATGCTGTTAAGTAGGAGGCTTCTCTTGGTCGGAGAATTAAGGCCTTGAGTATTATGTGTGATCACCGTTAATTCCATGATAAAAAAAAAAGAAGAGAGGGAGGGAGAGAGAGAGAGAAGAAAGAAGGAAAAAAAAAAAAAAGAGAAGGGGATGAGTAATGGGGAGGAGGAAGAGGGGGGTGGGGTCAAGGGAAGAACGGAGAAGGTTAAATATAGTTGTGTGGAGACATGTAAGTAAGCCTGAGTATAATTGATAGGGATATATCGAACGTAAGTGTTGCTCTTTTTTAAAAAGGGAGAATTATTATGAGGGAGATTAAGTACAATGAACAAGAATAAAAAACTGAGAGTGTATTCCTATAGTGTCCAAGCGCACTGGAGGTCCAGAGACATAAAAATAAACTTGGGGGGGGTGATGGGGGGAAATTCAGCGGGTAAGCACCGCTATGAGTAAGGGAATATGTTATAGGGATATATAATGAAATATGCAATCTTGCATAAGAGAAAAAAAAACAACATAACAAAATAGTGGTTACCACCCAAAGTAGGGGGGGGGGGGGGCGGGGCAACCAGAATATTTAGCTGATGGTTAATTAAGCTTTAAATTGTAGTAGAAACAAAAAATACAAATCCGGATTAATTCCGGGACTAACTCAACCAGTTAACTTGAAACTTTAAAAACAATAATCCATACCTTATCTTGTGAGGATCTGGAATATAATTAGGAGCATGTTAGAGTTGCATATTTAAAAAGACATGAGAGTGTACTGCAAAACAGCGCAAAAACAGTCATAAACCTAAAACACAAATAGTACAATGCTGACCAACCCTCTTTCCTACCTCTCCCATCTTTTTCCCTATATGTTTTTAAGGGCCAAACCTTTGAAGTTTTGATTTCAGGTATATTTTCAGTATATGTGATTATTATAATTGTTAGCTTAACCGCTTATTGTAAAGAAGTTGTACTTGCAATCTAGTAAATTGTATGACATTCACACACTAACACAGTTAATAGGGAAAATGGGTATATTAGGTTGACCATTTGGTTGCCAATGAGTGACTATAGTAGAGGTCCATGTGCTAGCCTGGAACATCAGGGATTATTTACCAGGATCTTATCATTGAGCAAAACAGTGCAGATACTTAGATTAAAAAACTGTGCTCAGGGTGGGTTATATAATGGTGTCTATCTGCTTTCGTAAGCTTTTTCCTGTACAACTGTTATTTAGACTAGATTCTATACTGATCAGACAGAATACAATCCCTTAAAAAAAACAAAAAAACAACAACATTAATGAATAACCTTATACCCAAGGTGCACATAGTAGAAGCATAAGCAAAAATTATTTTTCTCTTTTCCTTTCCCCTTCTCTCCCCTTTCTCTTCTCCAAACATATATCCTTTCATAAATAAATTACATAGCATACATCTTCTACTAGAGCATAAGACAAGACCTGTAAGGGAAAAATAATATTAGTAAAAATCAAGCTTTTCATGCATGAAGCTAAGATGGGATTCAGGAACAGAGGTTGCTGGGGATTTCCTCTGTAAGCATAATGCATAATTTCAGCAAAATACAGCTAGAGTACACAAGTTTTCAGGTTTTGTACTACTTGTACCAATCAGGAATGTCAGATATAACACCTATTGGGTAGTATTCCGCCTCTTGGAGGCGGGTGAAGATCTTCTTGGCTTAGGGCTCCATTCTATTGCATCAACCCGGAGTGGGGTAGGGTCCAAGGTGGCAGGATCCAAATTTGTAGAGCTAGTAGCAGAGGGATTGTTGCGGGTAGGATTTGACTCAGAGCTTGTAGGGGGTGTGGATTTGGAGTTTTCTAGAAGATTTAATTTGTTGAGAATCTCCAATCCCTGTTTTAGACTAGAGACAGTGTAAGAGAGTCCATCATGTTGAAAAAATAGTCGGACCGGAAATCCCCATCTGTATTTAATAGAGTGCTTTCGAAGGCAATAGGTAACTGGCTGAAACGATCTCCTCTTTGACAGCGTGTGAGAAGATAAGTCGTGGAAGAACTGCAGATCTTTATAAGGGTCCGGCAGATCCTTTTTCAGAAAGGCTGCCTTAAGGATTTTTTCTTTAAAGGTGTAATGATGCAACTTCACGATAACATCCCTGGGCTGTGCTTGATTTGAATTTCTTGGCCTAATGGCTCTATGTGCTCTATCTATTTTTGCTTCTTGATCCTGTGGAGAGTCAACTAGCACTTCAAACAACTCTTTTAGGTATTTAAGGAGGTCGGTATTTGTAACACTTTCAGGAATGCCTTTAAGACGCACATTGCTGCGTCTGGACCTATCCTCTAGGTCTGCTAGTTTCACTTCCATATCTGAAATCATTTCTGCCAAAGACTGAGAATATGCTAGTAGATTTGAGTGATCTGTTGCCAGATCTTCATGTTTATGCTCCAAAGTCTCAGTTCTATCTCCCAGAGAGGATATTTCCCTCTTGAGGTCGGCAACTGAAGTTCTGATTTCCTGTTTTAATGAGGTGTGGTGGGAGTCCATTTTAGCTGAAAGCGAATTTATAAGTTCTTTGAGAGAGGAGGGCTCTGTATTAGGATTAGAATGTTTTCCAGAGGGGTGTACTTCTTCGTCTCCCTGTCCTGACGGAGAGTCTCTAGAGTCCTCGTCTGATAGATCTCTCTACACGAGAAATTTACTGTGAAAGTGACCCGCCACAGTTCTTTTAGGGCCATCATTGTGTTTATTGGAGGTTTTCTTCCTGTTAGAGTGAGACATTTTCTCCACTTCAGTATCTCTTTGTTAACAGCGGATTGTGTAATCAGTTCCACAGGATCTAGATATGATGAGATATATGATTTGTACGCTTCTTCCTCTGGGGAGAATGCCCTCACAGGACGATCACGGAAAAGGTAGAATGTGGTATGACCCACTGCCACAAGAGACAGCAGGAAAGGGGAGAGGAGAGCGTACACTTGCTAAGTATCTGATAATATTTCAACAAGGAGAGGAGATATCTTAATACTTCAGGGAACAACAGGGAGAAGAGGAGGTAGTCTTACTGTTTGTCAGTGAACTGTTGTCTGCAGGCTAAACAGATTTGTCCCAATTGGTACGCTTCCACAAGGAGAAGCAAAATTTGGGTAACTTGTTATTACCTCTGAAGATTCTGTACTCCAGGTTTCAGAGCCAACCAACTCCGATTGCAAGTATCTTAGGAGTGAGCCTCAGTGGAAGCCCTAGGAGAAAATATTACAGCACCCTGCAAGAGAAATCTTTATATAGAGCAAAAAAAAAACAAACATACAGCAGTATGTCTATCTCTGTTATGTCAGTGAATGCAACTTCTGCTTAAAATATCTTTCTGGGGTGAGCCAAACTCTGGAAATCTGACAGCTTCAAATTTTAACACATTTGCATAGTAGTGGAGAGCTGTGAAAACTACAGCATGCGGGAGTGACACACGATATAATTGTAATTATGGACACAGATTTTTTGATGAATAAAGGTGCTATGAAGTCCACTTCTGTCTCATGTCATAACAGAAAAAGGAAGTAGCAAGCCTTATATGTGAGAGAGAATTTTATCTGCAGGCAAAGACCAACTTGACCCAGTTAATGAGTTATCTCAGTGATCTGCAATGTGCAGGGAGATTACAAATGCTTCTGGGGATTCTGCTCTAAAGAGTTCTTATCTTTCTTTTGTTGATAAAAATTTCTCAAGATATAAACCAGCAACAGTAGATCCGTGTGAGAGTGCTATGCAAAACCAAAACAAATAGTAGAATGTCTGACAAAATAACCACCTTGGTTATGTTGAAAAAAAGCAACTGTGTATTAGGAAAGTTGTTCAAGAAACATCAGTCTCTGGGTTGCTGACACCTGTACAGTTCAATGTTTTAACTCAGCTACAAAGAGTATGAATACCTTACTGGGTATCATTAAATTTATGGGCATAGGTTTGTAAAGAAAATGAAGGTGTTATACTCCTTAACACTGCTATGCCTAAGATAAGTGAAGCGTGTTACACTATAGCTTTTCACTGGTCTTCTTAGATTAATAGTGTAGTGCTGTGAGTGGGGTATAAGTTAAGGCGTGCATTCTCACTAACAAATTCAAATATATGTTGATAACATCACAATGCCGCTTCAGTAACTATTAAAGAGGATTACAACTTGTCTTCTTACCTCTCCTCTATCTTTTAGATTTGATGCTGAAGACAGCTCCCGGCTCCTGCCGCCGGAGCGCTGAGTACTGAAAAGTAGAGATGCAGCCTCTCAGGCCTCAAGATGGCGATTGTTCGCGCCAATTTCCTTTAACCAAATCTTCTATTTTTTTTTTCCCCCTCTAGTAAGGCACTTATCTTATCTCAGCTATGTCGCCAATGCTGCCGGGGCTTCCCTCTAAATAACCCACAGTGAAGGTGGGAACTCTGAGTCGCTGCAAATAGCCCCGAGTACAGCTGGCTATAGCGCTACACTGCCTCCCGGATCGCGTAGTTGTTAGACAGCTGCTGCACCGGAGCGGGGCCCCGACCCTCCGGGCAGCAGAGTTAAGGGTCCGGGAGAGCAGTTGAGGACAAACGCAGGCTTAGTAGATAAGTGGAGGTGTAGCACTCACAGCTTACCAGCCGGTCCCTTCTTTCACACTAACGGCACTCAGTCAGGTGAAGGCACTCTCTCCCACTTCCAAATTCGGCGTCACAAAAAGTCTCTGACCAAGCACTGCTCCAATGGTCCTGACCAAAGCAGAGTGTCCGGTGACGATTATAACCTTTGCAGGGTTATCTATATGTTAATTTTTCAGCCCAAATTAGATTTTTATGAGAGAGCTCCAACAAGATGCGTCTCTCCAGATTGACGGTTAGCTCCGCCCCCGTATTTGTAGTTAATTTATTTAATTTATTTAATGATAGTGTAGTGTTAGGTTTAATTGTAACTTAGGTTAGGATTTATTTTACAGGTAATTTTTTTAATTATTTTAACTAGGTAGCTATTAAATAGTCAATAACTATTTAATAGCTATTTTACCTAGTTAAAATAAATACAAAGTTGCCTGTAAAATAAATATAAATCCTAAAATAGCTACAATGTAACTATTAGTTATATTGCAGCTATATTAGGGTTTATTTTACAGGTAAGTATTTATTTTTAAATAGGATTCATTTATTTAATTAATGTAATGATAGTGTAGTGTTAGGGGTTAATGATCGGAACAGCCAATAGAATGCGAGCTCAATCTGATTGGCTGTAGGTAGGTGGAGGCGACGTTGGGGGCGGCAGATTAGGGGTTAATAAATATAATATAGGGGTCGGCGGTGTTAGGGGCAGCAGATTAGGGGTACATAGGGATAATGTAGCTGGCGGCGGTGTACGGAGCAGCAGATTAGGGGTTAAAAAAATATGCAGGTGTCAGCGATAGCGGGGGCGGCAGATTAGGGGTTAATAAATATAATATAGGGGTCGGCGGTGTTAGGGGCAGCAGATTAGGGGTACATAGGGATAATTTAGCTGGCGGCGGTGTATGGAGCAGCAGATTAGGGGTTAAAAAAAATATGCAGGTGTCAGCGATAGCGGGGGCGGCAGATTAGGGGTTAATAAATATAATATAGGGGTCGGCGATGTTAGGGGCAGCAGATTAGGGGTGCATAGGGATAACGTAGCTTGCGGCGGCGTACGGAGAGGCAGATTAGGGGTTAAAAAAATTTAATAGAGTGGCGGCGATGTGGGGGGACCTCGGTTTAGGGGTACATAGGTAGTTTATGGGTGTTAGTGTACTTTAGAGCACAGTAGTTAAGAGCTTTATAAACCGGCGTTAGCCCAGAATTCTCTTAACTACTGACTTTTTTCTGCGGCTGGAGTTTTGTCGTTAGATTTCTAACGCTCACTTCAGCCACGACTCTAAATACCGGCGTTAGAAAAATCCCATTGAAAAGATAGTATACGCAAATGGCGTAGGGGGATCTGCGGTATGGAAAAGTCGCGGCTGCAAAGTGAGCGTTAAACCCTTTCCTGACTGACTCCAAATACCAGCGGGCGGTAAAAACCAGCGTTAGGAGCCTCTAACGCTGGTTTTGACGGCTACCGCCCAACTCTAAATCCAGGCCTTAGTGTTTTTAATTTTTTTGTAACTTAGTGTTTTTTATTTTTTGTAACTTAGGGCGCGATCCGATATACGGCGCAGGTTTCGGTGCAAGCGTGGAAATCTGCGCCGCCCGTAGTTTCAGCTCGCACATCAAGCTATCTCATATATGGCGCCAGAAGTTGCTAAAGTGCCATAAATCGGACAAACTAGCGTTGTCCAGAAATCTGAGTAAGTACAAATTTGTGGAGTCGCCAGTGACTTACGGCACTTTAGAAACTGCTGCCGTCTACAAAAACTGACTAAAGTATAAAATATCCCGTAACTGTCTAACACGCCTCCCAAAAATAACCCGACACGAATACCCCTCTATGCGCAATCCCCCCTCTCACTCCTAACAATAAATATATTAACCCCTAAACCGCCGCTCCCGGACCCTGCCGCCAGCTACATTAACTATATTACCCCCTAATATGAACCCCTACACCGCCGCCACCTATTTTAACTATATTAACCCCTAATGTGAGCCCCCTACCCCGCCGCCACCTATTTTAACTACATTACCCCCTAATCTAATCCCCCTACCCTGCCGCCAACTATATTAAAATGATTAACCCCTAATCTAATCCCCCTACACCGCCGCCACCTATATTAAAATGATTAACCCCTAATCTAATCCCCCTACCCCGCCGCTACCTATATTAAAATGATTAACCCCTAATCCAAAGTAATCAGCTCTTTTACCAGCCCTTAAAAGGGCCTTTTGCTGGGCATTGCCCCAAAGTAATCAGCTCTTTTACCTGTAATCTGACCCCCCTACACCGCCGCCACCTATATTAAATATATTAACCCCTAATCTAATTCCCCTACACCGCCGCCACCTATATTAAATATATTAACCCCTAATCTAATCCCCCTACACAGCCGCCACCTATATTAACTATATTAACCCTAATTATATTAGGGTTAATATAGTTATTATATTATATATATTAACTATATTAACCCTATCTAACCCTAACACCCCTAACTTAATTATTATTGCAATAAATCTAAATAATAATAATCTTATTAACTAAAATATTCCTATTTAAAACTAAATACGTACCTATAAAATAAACCTTAAGATAGCTACATGTCAGGACTTGTGAACAGTGAATCTCAACTGCAGACCAAAAATGAAAGTATAGTTAAGATATTTAGTGAGACTCCTGTTATCTTGTTACAGGAGATGTATATGAGACAGTCAGACTGCACTTTAGTAGGAGAACAGCAGTTTAGTAGATAAATGCAATGAGATGAGGTTGTCTTCGCTAGCTGTTGGCTCACTGAGATGGTTGGTATAGGTCTTGAACAAGAGACTATTGAGAGAGCACACACAACAGAGTCCGTTGTAACTTACAGTAAGGAGTGGTGCTTGGAGCTGCAGCGTCAGCGTCTGTGAGAGAGGAGAGGTGCGTGGAGCTGCAGCGGTAGCGACTGTGAGAGAGGCGTGTACTGTCTGACCAAGCAGGTCGCTGAATGTACTGACAGGCTTTGTGCACGATGAGAGCACAGAGAGCGAACGGCTGGAAGCCGAACAAGGCAATGAGAGGCTGGAAGCAGAGTAGCCGGTATTCAAATCTCAGTTCATATGAAACACAGCGACTTAGGTAACAGATGAATTGTTGTTAAGGTCCGGTGTAGGCTTATGTATCCTGTGAGGTGGATGAACAGGGATTAGATTAGTTTGTACTCGCCAGATAACAGACAGTCCGTTATTAATCCCTTAGTGAGCAGTTTGTTTGGAATGGTTGGAAACGTTAAGGTTATTCACAGGAATATAATCTTGAAGCTTGATATTAAATTATCTTTGCAGAGCGTTAGCAGAATCTGCATGCAGGTAGTTTGTTCAGTAACACAACCAAATTAATTGGCAGGTGGAAGGGGGAGGAGTAGCCTTATATAGAGTTTGTTTAAAGGTACATACACTCCAGCAGATACCTGACAGATCCCCCCGTCAAAGGTGCTGCACTGCAGCACTTACATTTGGATGGTCAGGATGATCCCTGTGGAATCGAGCAATTAGGCGAGTGGCATTAACATTAGTAGCAGGTTCCCAAGAATCCTCCTCAGCAGTGCAACCCTTCCATCGGATTAAATACTGCAGTTGACCATGGTGTATCCTTGAGTTGAGTATATCTGAGATCTCATACACATTTTCATCAACGACCACCGGAGGAATCGATTGCCCGGATAACTGTTGTCTGGTAGGAACATAGGGCTTCAAAAGAGATACATGGAATGTGGGATGCACAGGTAACTCAGGAGGAAGGGACAAAGTGACGGCATTTTCATTTATTACTTTAGATATCTCGTAAGGTCCTATGTAGAGTTGGGAGAATTTCTTAGAAGGGGTCTTCAATTTTAAGTATTTTGTTGAAAGCCAAACCTTATCCCCTATAAGGTAGGAAGGAGGTTTACGTCTTTTTGAGTCATAATAGCGTTTATGGCTTTGCTGAGCTAGTTTGATATTATCTTTGAGGAATACAACTACGTCTGATAAAGTTCTGGAGGTATCGTCCACATGTGGAGATGTGATGTTAAGATGTGGGTAGAGATGGAATGTCGGATGATAACCATAATTTGCGTAAAATGGTGAACACTTTATGGAAGAGTTGAAGGTGTTATTGTATGCAAACTCAGCCATAGGAATATTACTTTCCCAAGCATCTTGTTGGTGGGAGCAGTAACAACGTATATACTGCTCTATCCATTGGTTCACTCTCTCCGTTTGGCCGTTTGTTTGGGGATGGAAAGCCGTGCTATACCGATGGTCAATTTTTAAAACAGAGCACAAGTGTCTCCAGCATCTGGAAGTAAATTGTGAGCCCCTGTCAGAGACTATGATCGATGGCAAGCCATGGAGACGTACGACATGTTTAAGGAAAAGAACTGCGGTTTCTGTAGCTGTGGGTAGTTTGTGGTGAGGAATAAAGTGTGCCATCTTTGTGAGGAAGTCCACCACTACCATGATGGTGTTGGAATGATTAGATTCTGGTAACTCCACGATAAAATCCAAACCGATTGTGTGCCAAGGCCTTTCAGGTATCGGCAATGGTTGGAGCTCGCCAAAAGGTTTGGATCTATCAGACTTGGATACTGCACAAATTTGACAAGATTTGATGAATGAATCCACAGTTCGGTGGAGGTCTGGCCACCAGAAATTTCTTGTAATCAATTCGGTGGTTTTGCGAATGCCTGAGTGACCTGCAAGCGGAGAGTCATGGTGTTCTTGGAGAATTTCCTGTCTCAAAGTAGGGGGGACATATATTTTGCCCTTCACATGATTGATACCTCTTGAATCAGGATGCTGTAAGGTTTTTGACAGAGTGTTGTCAGCCTTTTGGTGAGCACGTAAAGTAGAAGAAGCATGACTGGAGAAGCCCAGAAAGTGATGGGGATTTAGGATACTTGAGTGCTGGGTAGAGTAGCTTGGATGCTGTAAGTATCTGGATAGTGAATCTGCTTTCCCATTTTTGTTACCAGGGCGGTAGGTGATCTGGAAATTAAACCTTGTAAAAAACAGACTCCAACGTGCCTGTCTGGCGGAGAGCGTCTTACAAGTCTGGAGGTACTCCAAATTCCTATGGTCATTGTAGATGAGAATAGGAAGGATAGTACCTTCCAAAAGGTGCCTCCAATGTTCCAGTGCTGACTTGATAACCAGAAGTTCCTTCTCCCCTATAGCATAGTTGTGTTCAGCAGGGGTCATTATTCTAGAGTAGAAAGCTACAGGATGTATGGGTTCTGTAGGGGAATTACGCTGTGATAGAATTGCTCCGAGAGCATACTCTGAAGCGTCAACTTCTAGAATGAACTGGAGTTTTGTATCCGGGAACCGAAGGATGGGAGCGGTGGTAAAACTTTGTTTGAGAGAAGAAAAGGCATTCTCCGACTCCATGTCCCAGATAAACTGCTTATGGGATCCAGTAAGAGTACTGAGGGGTTTTGCAATCTTGGAGAAATTTTTGATAAACTTCCGATAGAAGTTGGCAAAGCCTAGAAACCATTGAACATCCTTTTTACAGCGAGGTGTAGGCCACTTGAGTATAGCATCAATCTTATCTTCTTCCATCTTAACCCCTGATGAGGAAATGTTATAACCTAGGAAAGTTATTTCATTGGAATGGAATGAACACTTCTCCAACTTGGCATATAAGTGGTGAGTCCTAAGTCTACCCAAAACCCAACGGACATGCTTTTTATGTTCTTCTATGGAGTTTGAATAGATAAGGATATCATCCAAATAAATAACAACACATACGTCCAATAAATCCCTGAAGACATCATTGATGAAGTATTGGAACGTAGCAGGGGCGTTGCAGAGCCCGAATGGCATCACCAAATACTCATAAAGACCGTATCTTGTGCGGAAAGCGGTGAGCCACTCATCCCCTTCCCTGATCCTAATCAGGTTGTACGCCCCTCTGAGATCTAGCTTGGTGTAAACAGTAGCCTTACTGAGACGTTCCACCAGTTCAGAGATCAAGGGAAGAGGATACCTGTTCTTTTTGGTTCTTCTAGTCAACTCACGGTAGTCGATTATAGGACGTAAAGAATTGTCTTTGTTTTTCACAAAAAACATCCCAGCGCCTGCCGGGGATGTAGATGGACGGATGAAACCCTTCTTCAAATTTTCGTCCAAGTAAGCTTTTAAATGATCCAGTTCAGGTTGTTAGAGGGGATATAAGTGCCCATAGGGGATGGTTGATCCAGGTAACAACTCAATAGGACAGTCGTATATCCGATGTGGGGGCAGAGATTCTGCCTGCTTCTTGTCAAAAACATCCTGAAAATCCTGATATTCAGCGGGGATCGTTGGGTTTGAAAGATGTAGTATATTCTGTTGAGGATAACAGGTCTCAACGCAGTAAGTGGAGTTCAAGTCCACTTGTAGGGACTGCCAGCAGATGGAGGGCTGATGTTGCTGTAACCATGACAACCCCAACACTATAGGAAATAAAGGGGAAGGAATGACATCAAAGCATATCAATTCAGTGTGCCCCTTACCTATAGTGACTCTAAGAGGAACTGTGTGATGTGTAATGGGACCAGAGCTCACCATGGAACCATCAATAACACGTAGAGACACGGGTACTGCTTTCACACACAAGGGAATTTTTTTTTTTTTTACAAGGGATAAGTCAATGAAGTTTGCATAGGCTCCAGAATCAATGATTGCTTCCGCCTGAAGGGCCTGGTGGTCCCACTGTAAGGATAAGGGGAGAGTACAGTAAGCAACATCAGATATCTTGTTAGTTAGACAATTCCTAGTGACTGTCAACTTACTTTTTTTCTGACGTTGGAGCAGAGGGCAGTTCTTTACTGTATGAGCAGGGGAAGCGCAATACATACATAGGTCCTTCTGCTGTCTGCGATGCCTTTCTTCTAGTGTGAGTGGGCCTTTTGTGAAACCCATCTCCATGGGAACAGAGGAATCCTTTGTACCTTGGGAAGGTGAGGTCATTCTTAGTGGAGGTTCAGACTGTTGTCTTTCGACACGCCTCTCTCTGATTCTACGATCTATCTGTATGGAGAGGTTCATGATACCTTCCAGAGTATTGGGGAGCTCAGTACGGGCTATTTCATCCTTGAGGATATCCGATAGTCCCAAACGATACTGATTCCGTAATGCTACCTCACTCCATTCAGAGTCTTTGATGTATAATTTGAATTCTGTGAGGTATTCCTCCACTGGACGTCTACCCTGTCTAAGGGAACGCATCTTGGCTTCTGCCGTGAGCTGTTTTTGAGTATCTTCGTAAAGTAAGCTCATTTGTGTGAAGAAATCAGTCAAAGAAGTGAGAGAAGGATCATTATTTTCAAAAAGATTATCGGCCCAGATCCTGGCTTCACCAGACAGAAAGGAAATAACAGTCATAACCTTTAGCCTCTCTGTTTGATAGGTCCTTGGGCGCATTTGAAACAAAAGGTAGCAGGCATTCCTGAATTGTCTGAAATTCTTTCTGTCACCTGAAAATCTTTCCGGTAAGCAGACTTGTGGTTCTGGTGTATTATCCCTTAAAGCTGCCCTCAAATTATCATTTTGCAATTGGAGCTCTCTGAAAGCCTGTGAGAGTTGATCCACACGTTGTGTTAGGTTGTACACAACGTTTGGAAGGTCTGCTGGATCCATTATATTTGTTTGGGCCAATTAATATGTCAGGACTTGTGAACAGTGAATCTCAACTGCAGACCAAAAATGAAAGTATAGTTAAGATATTTAGTGAGACTCCTGTTATCTTGTTACAGGAGATGTATATGAGACAGTCAGACTTAGTAGGAGAACAGCAGTTTAGTAGATAAATGCAATGAGATGAGGTTGTCTTCGCTAGCTGTTGGCTCACTGAGATGGTTGGTATAGGTCTTGAGCAAGAGACTATTGAGAGAGCACACACAACAGAGTCAGTTGTAACTTACAGTAAGGAGTGGTGCTTGGAGCTGCAGCGGCAGCGTCTGTGAGAGAGGAGAGGTGCGTGGAGCTGCAGCGGTAGCGACTGTGAGAGAGGCGTGTACTGTCTGACCAATCAGGTCGCTGAATGTACTGACAGGCTGTGTGCACGATGAGAGCACAGAGAGCGAACGGCTGGAAGCCGAACAAGGCAATGAGAGGCTGGAAGCAGAGTAGCCGGTATTCAAATCTCAGTTCATATGAAACACAGCGACTTAGGTAACAGATGAATTGTTGTTAAGGTCCGGTGTAGGCTTATGTATCCTGTGAGGTGGATGAACAGGGATTAGATTAGTTTGTACTCGCCAGATAACAGACAGTCCGTTATTAATCCCTTAGTGAGCAGTTTGTTTGGAATGGTTGGAAACGTTAAGGTTATTCACAGGAATATAATCTTGAAGCTTGATATTAAATTATCTTTGCAGAGCGTTAGCAGAATCTGCATGCAGGTAGTTTGTTCAGTAACACAACCAAATTAATTGGCAGGTGGAAGGGGGAGGAGTAGCCTTATATAGAGTTTGTTTAAAGGTACATACACTCCAGCAGATACCTGACACTACAATATAATTAATAATTACATTGTAGCTATTCTAGGGTTTATATTTATTTTACAGGTAACTTGGTATTTATTTTAACTAGGTACAATAGCTATTAAATAGTTAATAACTATTTAATAGCTACCTAGTCAAAATAATTACCAATTTACCTGTAAAATAAATCCTAACCTAAGTTACAAATACACCTACACTATCAATAAATTAATTAAATAAACTACAATTATCTAAACTAAAATATAATTAAATACACTAAACTAAATTACAAAAAAGAAAAACACTAAATTACAAAAACAAAAAAAGATTACAAGAATTTTAAGATAATTACACCTAATCTAAGCCCCCTAATAAAATAACAAAGCCCCCCAAAATAACAAAATGTCCCTACCCTAAACTAAATTACAAAAAGTAATCAGCTCTATTACCAGCCCTTAAAAGGGCCTTTTGTGGGGCATTGCCCCAAAGTAATCAGCTCTTTTACCTGTGGAAAAAAGAACAACCCCCCCATTACAACCCACCACCCACCCACACACCCCTACTCTAAAACCCACCCTATCCCCCCTTAAAAAATCCTAAGTCTAACCCCCAAGTGCTCCTTACCTGTCCTGAAGACCGGCGGAGAAGGTCCTGTTCCAGGCGGAGAAGTCTTCTTCCAGGCGGCGACCTCTTCTTCTTCCAGGAACCAGCGGACCGGAGGAGTTGAAGACCGATGACCGCAGGGCTGAAGACCGTCCTCTCTGGAACTGAAGACCGGCGATGCAGGAACTGAAGATCGGCAACGCTGGAACTGAAGACCAGAGCCATGTAGCATGGAGGATCCTCTTCAAACGATCGCCGCCGTAAACTGAATTGGAATTCAAGGTACGCGATTAAAAATGGCGTCCCTTGAATTCCTATTGGCTGATTTGAGCCTTCAAATTCAAATCAGCCAATCGGATGAAAGCTACTTTAATTCTATTGGCTGATTTGAATAGCCAATAGAATAAGAGCTACTATAATTCTATTAGCTGATTAGAATAGCCAATAGAATTACAGTACCGGTACCTGTTTGTGTGATCTGAGCCATGGTGATTTTTCAAGGTGAATGGTAATCTGACAAGGGAGGTGAGATTGGAGTCTTCGGATATCGGTCCATTGCCACACTGAAGGGTACGTCGGGGAATAAGTCTCACGGTAATACCAGGAATATCAGCACTTGATGAAGCAGGTAGCACTGCTACCTATTACTCTCCATTGGCCCAAGCTGCATGTTAGAGTCTGCTACTCTGCACAAGGATACAAGGTATTCGTGACTTTTACCTGTGAATGTGGGTCAGTCTGTATGTTTTGAGAATGGACTTTTCTACTCTGTGATTAGTGGGATACCGTGAGTGAAACATAAAGGGTGTGAGGTTGGACCATCATTGCGAGTATATCTCCCTTCATATTACCAATTATACTTCATATCTGTGGCCATACACATGACAGCTTTTTTCGAGGGACATTTAAAGACACAACATTGATATATTAATTTCAAGCTTCAAGAAGATTCAGATTATATATGCGGTGTGTGTGTTTTGGTCTCTCCGTGACTTACCAATTAAGGATTACAATGTTTGTAGCAATTACTTTCATTCTGTGACTTTTTACCAATTCATTACTAACAAAGCAACCGGAATATAGTTGCAACTGTCATATAACACACTATTTCTTTGAGTATCCGGATAAGAGTGTGATGCATCTCTTACAGTTATTTTCTTAAGGTCACGGACATATTGGATACTTTCCTATATGCTACATTTCAGAGAACTGTCCTGTTTGATTCCTATTTAATACAGTCACTTGATTGTTGTAGGTGGTGCTTGTCTTCACTCCCTGGGGACGCCCTGGGGGTGGTATTTTTACTCTGATTATTTCATTTGTTGATTATTGTTTTATCAATATTTTTTTTTTATTTTCATATTATTGCTGACTGGTTGGTACGGATGTGTTTGGTGGATGGGGTATGTGTGGATCTGAATGACCTTTCATCGAATACTCTTCTATGTCATTATTACATAGTGTGCTACATTATACACTATTAAAATACTTTGTTGAAAGATATTATAAGACTCATTGGCTGGGATTTATTTTTTATTATATTATTATTTAGTCTAGGACCGGACTCTGTCCAGTGCCGGAGCATTTTAGACTGAGGAGGTGGTGCGGTCACTTTTTGATATTATCTAATATATATATATATTCAATGTATTTTTTAGAATATTTTAGTACATCTATAATATTTATTTACATTAATTATGAATATTTTCAATATTTTATACTTAATAAATACACAAAACACCTTAAGATAACTCATGCTGGGTTAGCACACTTGAATAATTTGTTTACTTATGTACGCAAACCTGACAGGAGTGCATTCATTTACACATGACATCATCAATTACATCATATATGTGTATTATATGTATGTGTATCTGATCTTGATGGAATCAGGGATACGTTCTGGACATCCAAACCTTCTTCAGAAAGTATATGGTCACAGAAGTTGCTGTATTGTCATAAGTGTCTGGTTCCTATGAAAGATTATTAGTTACGTCTGATATATCTTGTCTTAAAAATGCCATTGCAGAGTTTAAATTAGTTAAACCATGTTGTATCCTCTTAGTTATCCTCCTGACTGCCTTATTTACAGTACAAGGTTGTTATCTATCAATCAATCTATGTTTCTTTCTTTCTTTTTTTCTTTCCTGATACTAATTCTTCATGCGGTCGAATTCAGGAGATGAAGCATTTAAATGCTGATTAACAGTTATATGTTCTTCAGTGTCAGATTAGCTTTAACCTTGGTTGGGCAGTGTCCTACTGCTGGGTGGTAGCTTTACTATATGTTTCACGGTTTTGTGTGAGATCTACTGAATTGCCATATTAAGACAGCCCTTGCGTCTATGTTCAGCCTTTTTAAATATACTATTAATTATTTTTTTTTGGCTGAGTATTTTGTGTCTACAGGATCTGGTTGTTTTACTTGATAAGATAGAGGCACTATTATCTTTTTTTGGTGATGCACTCATTTGCCATTGGCTAGTAATGGCTTCCATTCCATGTGAGGATCAACGAAAATTCACAAATTCTGTAACAATGCCACTGATGCTCATATATTTGTGTGTAGGCCAAGAAATGTAAATTTCCGGATAATATTGCATAATTCTGGCAGTTTAATTCAACAGTGACTTTTCTAATAGGAATAGCACTAAAAAAAAGCCAAAAAGTCACTTGCGCTGCATATGGATGTTTCATATGACAAACTTTAATGGATGGTTTGGAGGGTATGAAACATGAGATGATATAGGAGACAAACATGAGATGATATAGGAATAATTTGTGTGAGTGTGCATCACTGGATAATGAAAAGTCCTGTACATAGACATGTTGTAAGAGCTGCTTAGATAAAAACTTTTATGCATTAAAAACATTGAGTGAGAACACAAGTTGTGCGATATAGCCGTAGCGTACACACCAGGCAAAATGGGTCCATACCAAAAATGCACATTTCCCCCATAGAGATCCCCCATAGAGATCAATCGAGAAAAAGTGTTGGGAAAAAAACTAACACCTGCGATTGCAAAATGGCGATTGTATTAACGCCTTCCCCATTGAAGTCCAAGTAGAAACGAAAGTTGTTTAAAAACCTAACACCCTAACATAAACCCTTAGTCTAATAACCCCTAAACCACCGTCCCCCCACATTGCCAACACTAAATAAAATTATTAACCTCTAAACCGCCGTCCCCCCACATTGCCAACACTAAATAAAGTTATTAACCCCTAATCAGTCGTCCCCTCACATCTCTACTACTAAAATAAACCTATTGACCCCTAAACTAGCCGGGCATCCACATAGCTGGCACTAAATAAAGCCTCTAAACCACTGACCCCCCACATCACTACTACTAAAATAAACATATAACCCCTAAACCACCGACCCCCACATCGCAACAAACTAAATTAAACTAATAACCCCTAAACCTAACACCCCTAACTTTAAATTAAAGTTACAATATAACTACCATTAAAAAAAAAAAAAATTACCTGTGAAATAAAAAAAAACTAAGCTTAAACTATAAATAAACTAAAAAACCTAAATTACAAAATTAAAAAATCCTAACACTATGAAAAAAAACAAAAAAACCTAACATTACAAAAAATAACAAACGTCTAGATTACGAGTTTTGCGGTAAGAGGGGTGCGGTGCTAACTTGCACATTATTGTCACCGCCCACTTCCCTACTGCGCTGGTATTACAGATTTTAATAAACCCGGCGTTATCAGGCAAGAAGTGAGCGTAGAGCAAAATTGTGCTTCATACCGCACTCCAATACCAGCCCTGCTGAAAGCCGCGGTGAGCTGGTTTTACGTGCTCGTGCACGATTTCCCCATAGACATCAATGGCCGGAATTAAAGGTGAAAAATCGAGCTTCAATCCTATTGGCTGATCCAATAAGCCAATAAGATTGAGCTCGCATTCTATTGGCTGTTCCAAGATTTTTTCACCTTTAATTCCGATTGGCTGATAGAATTCTATCAGCCAATCGGTTCAAGGGACGCCATCTTGGATGACGTCCCTTAAAGGAACCTTCATTCGTCGTTAGCCATCGGAAGAAGAGGATGCTCCGCGCCGGATGTCTTGAAGATGTAGCCGCTCCGTGCTGGATGGATGAAGATAGAAGATGCCGTCTGAATGAAGACTTCTGCACGTCTGGAGGACTACATCTGCTGGCTTGGATGAAGACTTCTCCTGGCTTCGTTGAGGACTTCTTGCCGCTTGGATGAAGACTTCAACCGGCTTCGTTGAGGATGTCCGGTCTTCAAAATTGTAAGTGGATCTTCGGGGGTTAGTGTTAGGATTTTTAAGGGTTTATTGGGTGGGTTTTATTTTTAGATTAGGGCTTTTGGGCACAGAAAAAGAGCTAAATGCTCTTTTAAGGACAATGCCCATCCAAACGCCCTTTTCAGGGCAATGGGGAGCTTAGGTTTTTTTTAGTTAGGATTTTATTTGGGGGGTTGGTTGTGTGGGTGGTGGGTTTTACTGTTGGGGGGTTGTTTGTATTTTTATTTACAGGTAAAAGAGCTGTTTTCTTTGGGGCAATGCCCCGCAAAAGGCCCTTTTAAGGGCTATTGGTAGTTTAGTTTAGGCTAGGGTTTTTTTTTATTTTGGGGGGGCTTTTTATTTTGATAGGGCTATTAGATTAGGTGTAATTAGTTTAAATATCTTTTTTATTTTGTGTAAATTTTTTTGTAATTTAGGTCATTGTATTTAATTTATTTAATTGTAGTGTAAGTTTAGGTGTTAGTGTAACTCAGGTTAGGTTTATTTTACAGGTAAATTTGTATTTATTTTAACTAGGCAGTTAGTAAATAGTTAATAACTATTTAGTAACTAATATACCTAGTTAAAATAAAACAAACTTGCCTGTAAAATAAAAATAAACCCTTAGCTAGCTACAATGTAACTATTAGTTATATTGTAGCTAGCTTATGGTTTATTTTACAGGTAAGTATTTAGTTTTAAATAGGAATTATTTGGTTATTAATAGTAGGTTTTATTTAGATTTATTTTAATTATATTAAAGTTAGGGGGTGTTAGGTTTAGATTTAGGGGTTAATATGTTTATTATAGTGGCGGCGATGTCCGGAGCGGCAGATTAGGGGTTAATAAATGTAGGTAGGCGACGATGATGTTAGGGGCTGCAGATTAGGGGTTAATAATATTTAACTAGTGTTTGTGATGCAGGAGTGCGGCGGTTTAGGGGTTAATATGTTTATTCTAGAGGTGGCGATGTGGGGAGTGGCAGATTAGGGGTTAATAATTTTATTTTAGTGTTTGCGATGCGGGAGGGCCTCGGTTTAGGGGTTAATAGGTAGTTTATGGGTGTTAGTGTACTTTTTAGCACTTTAGTTATGAGTTTTATGCTACAGCTTTGTAAAGTAAAACTCATAACTACTGACATTAGATTGCGTTACGAATCTTGCAGGATAGGCTGTACTCTCGCTTTTTGGCCTCCCAGAAAAAGCTTGTAATATCGGCGCTATGGAAGTCCCATTGAAAAAAGACTTTACGCAAATTGCGTAAGTTAATTTGCATTACTGCCAAAAAAGTGCACGGTACAGCTTTTTTGACAAGACTCACAATAGCAGCGGTAGTGAAAAAGCAGCGTTATAACCCATAACGCTGCTTTTTCACTCATAACGCAAAACTCGTAATGTAGCTGAAAATCTAAAATTTAACAAAATAACAAAAAAGATTACAGAAAATAATAAACAAAATAATACAAAATAATAAAATTAAACTTAATCTAATACCCTTATAAAAAACAAAATTTATGCTTACCTGATAAATTTATTTCTCTTGTGGTGTATCCAGTCCACGGAATCATCCATTACTTGTGGGATATTCTCCTTCCCAACAGGAAGCTGTAAGAGGATCACCCACAGCAGAGCTGTCTATATAGCTCCTCCCCTAACTGCCACCTCCCAGTCATTCGATCGAAGACAAGTAAGAGAAAGGAGAAACTATAGGGTGCTGTGGTGACTGTAGTTTAAAAATAAAAAACACCTGCCTTAAAATGACAGGGCGAGCCGTGGACTGGAAACACCACAAGAGAAATAAATTTATCAGGTAAGCATAAATTTTGTTTTCTCTTGTAAGGTGTATCCAGTCCACGGATTCATCCATTACTTGTGGGATACCAATACCAAAGCTATAGGACACGGATGAAGGGAGGGACAAGGCAGGTGCTTAAACGGAAGGCACCACTGCCTGTAAGACCTTTCTCCCAAAAATAGACTCCGAAGAAGCAAAAGTATCAAATTTGTAGAATTTAGAAAAAGTATGAAGCGAAGACCAAGTCGCCGCCTTACAAATCTGTTCAACAGAAGCTTCATTTTTAAAAGCACATGTGGAAGCCACCGCTCTAGTGGAATGAGCTGTAATTCTTTCAGGAGGCTGCTGGCCAGCAGTCTCATAAGATAAGCGGATTATACTTCTTAACCAAAAAGAAAGAGAAGTTGCTGAAGCCTTTTGGCCTTTCCTCTGTCCAGAGTAGACAACAAACAATGCAGATGTTTGACGAAAATCTTTGGTAGCTTGTAAATAAAACTTTAAAGCACGAACCACGTCAAGATTGTGTAATAGACGTTCCTTCTTTGAAGAAGGATTAGGACACAGTGACGGAACAACAATCTCCTGATTGATATTCTTATTAGATATCACCTTAGGAAGAAACCCAGGTTTGGTACGCAAAACTACCTTATCTGCATGGAAGATCAGATAAGGGGAATCACACTGCAAGGCAGATAACTCTGAAACTCTTCGAGCCGAAGAGATAGCTACCAAAAACAAAACTTTCCAAGATAAAAGCTTGATATCTATGGAATGCAGAGGTTCAAACTGAACCCCTTGAAGAACTTTAAGAATTAAATTTAAACTCCATGGCGGAGCAACAGGTTTAAACACAGGCTTGATTCTAACTAAAGCCTGACAAAACGCCTGAACGTCTGGAACATCCACCAGACGCTTGTGCAAAAGAATAGACAGAGCAGAAATCTGTCCCTTTAAGGAACTAGCTGACAATCCCTTCTCCAATCCTTCTTGGAGAAAAGATAATATCCTGGGAATCCTGACTTTACTCCATGAGTAACCCTTGGATTCACACCAATGAAGATATTTACACCATATCTTATGATAGATTTTCCTGGTGACAGGCTTTTGAACCTGAATTAAGGTATCAATGACCGACTCGGAAAAACCACGCTTTGATAAAATCAAGTGTTCAATCTCCAGTCAGATGAAGAGAAATTAGATTTGGATGTTTGAAGGGACCTTGAAGTAGAAGGTCCTGCCTCAGCGGCAGAGTCCATGCTGGAAAGGATGACATGTCCACCAGATCTGCATACCAAGTCCTGCGTGGCCACGCAGGAGCTATCAAAATCACTGAAGCGCTCACCTGCTTGATCTTGGCAATCAGACGAGGGAGCAGAGGAAATGGTGGAAACACATAAGCCAGGCTGAAGGACCAGGGCACTGCTAGAGCATATATCAGCGCTGCCTGGGGATCCCTTGACTTGGACCCGTAACAAGGAAGTTTGGCATTCTGACGAGACGCCATGAGATCCAGTTCTGTTTTGCCCCATAGTTGAATCAGCTGGGCAAATACCTCCGGATGGAGCTCCCACTCCCCCGGATGAAAAGTCTGCCTACTTAGAAAATCCGCCTCCCAGTTCTCTACTCCTGGGATATGGATAGCTGAGAGATGTCAAGAGTGAACCTCTGCCCATAGAATTATCTTTGAAACCTCAACATTGCCAGGGGGCTCCTTGTTCACCCCTGATGGTTGATATAGGCTACAGTCGTGATGTTGTCCGACTGAAATCTGATGAACCTGACCGCAGCTAGCTGAGGCCAAGCCTGAAGAGCATTGAATATCGCTCTTAGTTCCAGAATGTTTATCGGAAGGAGTGCCTCCTCCTGAGTCCACGAGCCCTGAGCCTTCAGGGAGTTCCAGACTGCACCCCAGCCCAGAAGGCTGGCATCTGTCGTTACTATAGTCCAATCTGGCCTGCGGAACCTCATCCCCTTGGACAGATGGACCTGACATAGCCACCAGAGAAGAGAATCCCTGGTTTCTTGATCCAGATTTAGTAGAGGGGACAAATCTGTGTAATCCCCATTCCACTAACTGAGCATGCAAAGTTGCAGCGGTCTGAGATGTAGGCGGGCAAACGGTACTATGTCCATTGCCGCTACCATTAAACCGATTACTTCCATACACTGAGCCACTGAAGGGTGAGAAGTGGAATAAAGAACACAACAAGAGTCTAGAAGTTTTGACAATCTGGCCTTTGTTAGGTAAATCTTAATTTCTACCAAATCTATCAGAGTCCCTAGGAATGAAACTTTTGTTAGAGGTGATAGAGAACTCTTTTCTTCGTTCACCTTCCACCCATGGGACCTCAGAAATGCCAGAACAATGTCCGTATGGGACCTGGCAATTTGAAAAGTCGACGCCTGTATCAGAATGTTGTCTAAGTAAGGGGCTACTGCTATACCCCGCGGCCTTAGGACCGCTAGGAGGGACCCTAGAACCTTTGTAAAGATTCTTGGTGCCGTGGCCAACCCGAAGGGAAGAGCCACAAACTGGTAGTGCCTATCTAGAAAGGCAAACCTGAGAAAACGATAATGATCTTTGTGTATCGGGATGTGAAGATAAGCATCCTTTAAGTCTACGGTAGTCATATATGACCCTCCTGGATCATAGGAAGGATGGTTCGAATAGTCTCCATCTTGAAGGATGGGACTCTGAGAAATTTGTTTAAGATCTTAAGATCTAAGATTGGTCTGAATGTTCCCTCTTTCTTGGGAACTACAAACAGATTTGAATAGAAGCCCTGCCCCTGTTCCTCCTGCGGACTAGATGGGTCACTCCCATAACTAGGAGGTCTTGAACACAATGTAAGAATGCCTCTATCTTTATCTGGTTTGCAGATAAATGTGAACAATTAAATCTCCCTTTTGGGGGAGAGGTTTTGAATTCCAGAAGATAACCCTCGGACACAATTTCCAATGTCCAGGGATCCTGGACATCTCTTGCCCAAGCCTGGGCGAAGAGAGAGAGTCTGCCCCCTACTAGATCCGTTTCCGGATCGGGGGCTGCTCCATCATGCTGTCTTAGAGGCAGCAGCAGGATTTTTGGCCTTTTTCCCCTTGTTCCAAGCCTGGTTAGGTCTCCAGACTGGCTTAGACTGGGCAAAAGTTCCCTCTTGTTTGTGTTAGAGGAAGTTGAAGCTGCGCCACTCTTGAAGTTTCGAAAGGGCCGAAAACTAGACTGTTTGGTCCTTAATTTGTTGGACCTGTCTTGAGGAAGGGCGTGACCTTTTCCTCCAGTGATGTCAGAAATGATCTCCTTCAGTCCAGGCCCGAATAGGGTCTGTCCTTTGAAGGGAATGTTGAGAAGTTTAGACTTTGAAGTCACGTCAGCTGACCAGGATTTAAGCCATAGTGCCCTACGCGCCTGAATAGCAAAACCTGAATTTTTAGCCGTTAGCTTGGTTAAATGAACAACGGCATCAGAAACAAATGAATTGGCTCGCTTAAGGGCCTTAAACTTGTCAATAATATCTCCCAACGGAGTTTCAACCTGTAGAGCCTCCTCTAGAGACTCAAACCAGAAAGCCGCAGCAGCAGTGACTGGAGCAATGCATGCAAGAGGCTGGAGAATAAAACCTTGTTGAATAAAAATTTTCTTAAGGTAACCCTCTAATTTTTTATCCATTGGATCTAGAAAAGCACAACTGTCCTCGACAGGGATAGTGGTACGCTTAGCTAGAGTAGAAACTGCTCCCTCCACCTTAGAGACCGTCTGCCACAAGTTCCATGTAACGGCGTCAATAGGAAACATCTTTTTAAAAACAGGAGGGGGAGAGAACGGTACACCTGGTCTATCCCATTCCTTAGTAATAATTTCAGAAAACCTCTTAGGGATTGGAAAAACATCAGTGTAAGTAGGTACTGCATAGTATTTATCCAATCTACATAATTTCTCTGGGACTACAATAGCGTCACAGTCGTCCAGAGTTGATAAGACCTCCTTGAGCAATATGCAGAGGTGTTCAAGCTTAAATTTAAATGTAGACATATCAGAATCAGGTTGAAGTATCTTCCCTGAATCAGAAAAATCACCCACAGATTGAAGCTCCCCTGCTTCAGCTTCAGTACATTGTGAGGGTGTATCAGACATAGCCACTAAAGCGTCAGAGAGCTCTGTACTTATTCTAGTCCCAGAGCTGTCTCGCTTTCCTTACAATCCTGGCAGTTTAGATAATACCTCTGTAAGGGTATGATTCATAACTGCCGCCATATCTTGTAAGGTATATGCAATGGGCGCGCTAGATGTACTTGGCGTCCCCTGAGCGGGAGTTATAGGTTCTGACACGTGGGGAGAGTTAGACGGCATAACTTCCTCCTTGTCAATTTCTTCTGGTGATAAATTTTTTAAAGCCAGAATATGGTCTTTGTAATCTATAGTAAAATCAGTGCATTTGGTACACATTCTAAGAGGGGGTTCCACAATGGCTTCTAAACATAATGAACAATGAGTTTCCTCTATGTCAGACATGTTTAAACAGACTAGTAATGAGACCAGCAAGCTTGGAAAACACTTAAATAACTGTGAACAAGCAAAAAATAAAAACGGTACTGTGCCTTTAAGAGAAAAAAACAATCACATAAACTGCAAAACAGTGAAAAAAGCAGTAAATTCTATGAAATCTTTACAGTGTGTATAATAGACTGAAATAGCATTGCACCCACTTGCAAATGGATGATTAACCCCTTAGTTTCAAAACCGGATCAAAAAAACGATATAGCCATTTTTAAACAGTCACAACCAACTGCCACAGCTCTACTGTGGCTCCTACCTGCCCATATAACAATTTTGGAAGGCACAAAACCCTGTAGAGGGGTCCTATATGTCAGGGGACTCCTTCAGGGAAGCTGGATGTCTCAAGCTGCAAAAACTACTGCGCAATTAAGGCGCGAAAATAGGCCCCTCCCAACATGTACTCACAGTGAGAGGGCCTTAAAAAACTATTCCTAGGCAAAATCTAGTCAGCCATGTGGAAAAACTGGGCCCCAGAATAAAGTTTTATCACCATTTGTAGTAAACGTTTATATACATCAAGCAAACGTTATATCTATTACGTAATGAGAGTAAATAACAAAAATATTACCCTTTACAGCAAGCATGATACCAGTCATTATTAAATCACTGTAATCAGGCTTACCTTAAATAAATCAGGTACTGTCAGCATTTTCTAGCTTATCTTCTCTCTAGAAAGATTAAAACTGCACATACCTCAGAGCAGGAAACCCTGCACGCTATTCCCCCAGCTGAAGTTACCCATCTCTTCAGTTATGTGTGAGAACAGCAGTGGACCTTAGTTACAAACTGCTAAGATCATCAAAAAACTTCAGGCAGACTCTTCTTCCCTTTCTGCCTGAAGCCAAAATAGTACAACTCCGGTACCATTTGAAAATAATAAACTTTTGATTGAAGATAAACTACATTAATTCACCACATCTCTCTAGCTACTTCCCTTTTCGAGAGCTGCAAAAGAATGACTGGGAGGTGGCTGTTAGGGGAGGAGCTATATAGACAGCTCTGCTGTGGGTGATCCTCTTGCAGCTTCCTGTTGGGAAGGAGAATATCCCACAAGTAATGGATGAATCCGTGGACTGGATACACCTTACAAGAGAAACAAAAAAGCCACCCCAAAATAAAAACACCCCCTAATCTAACACTAAACTACCAATAGCCCTTAAAAGGACCTTTTCTGGGGCATTGCCCTAAGTTTAACAACTCTTTTACATAAACAAATACAAATGAATCCCTAACAGTAAAACCCCCACCCACCCAACCCCACAAAATAAAAAAAAAAGACCTAACTCTAAAAAAATCTAACCTAAAGGGGCATTTGTATGGGCATTGCCCTTAAAAGGGCAATCAGCTCTTAAGTGACCAATAAAAAAAATATCCCTAATTAAAAAAAAACACCCCAAAAAAATCTTATCACTAACCCCGACATAGGTACTCACCATTCCTTAAAGGGACACTGAACCCTTTTTTTTTCTTTCGTGATTCAGATAGAGCAGCAATTTTAAGCAACTTTCTAATTTACTCCTATTATCAAATTTTCTACATTCTCTTGGTATGTTTATTTTAAAAGCAAGAATGTAAGTTTAGATGCCAGCCCAATTTTGGTGAACAACCTGGGTTGTCTCTGCTGATTGGACAGCACCAATAAACAAGTGCTGTCCATGGTTCTGAGCCCAACATTTTCAGGCTCCTTAGCTTAGATGCTTTCTTTTTCAAATAAAGATAGCAAAAGAACGAAGAAAAATTGATTAAAGGAGTAAATTAGAAAGTTGCTTAAAATTGCATGTTCTATCTATATCATTAAAGAAAAAAAAATTGGGTTTAGTTTTCCTTTAAGTCCGGCGGTGAAGGTCTTCTTCCAGGCGGCTCCATCTTCAATCTTCATCCCGGTGTCACAAAGAATCTTCCATTTTCATCCAGAGGTCGCGGAGCTGAGGCGGCGCTGAGCAGGATCGACGACGGCACTGACAGCCGACGTGGAGCCTTCTCTTCATGCGATCGTCTACTGCACACTGAAGCATGAATGCAAGGTAACCCATTTATATTGTGGTACCTTGTATTCCTATTGGCTGAACATTTCAAATCAGCCAATAGGATGAGAGCTGCTTTCATCCTACTGGCTGATGGGAATTTTTCAGCCAATAGGAATGCAAGGTACAAAAGGGGTACCTTGCATTTAAGCTTCAGTGTGAGTTGGACAATCGCATGAAAAGGAGGCTCCACATCGGATGTTAGCTCCGTCACCAATCCTGCTCCGCTCCACGCCACCTCAGCTCAGTGACCCCTGGATAAAGATGGAAGATGGCTCAGTGACACTGGGATGAAGCTGTCTGGGAGAAGACCTAAACCGCCGGACTTCAGGATGGGTTAGTGTTAGTTTTTTTCTGTGTTTATTATTTTGGGGTGTTTTTTTTTATATATTAGGGCTTTTTATTTATTTTTTAATGGGCAGTAAAATAACTGATTGCCATTTTAAGGGCAATACCCATACAAATGCCCCTTATGGGGCAATGGGTAGCTTAGGTTTTTTTATAGTTAGTTTTTTTTTTGGGGGGGGGGCTCCTTTCAAGATACAAGAACACTCCTTAGCATAACTCAGTATGCTATCATTGAAAGAAGCTAAGCTTCAACAATTAATACCAAGAAAAAAATGTAAATTTGATATTGGAAGTAAATTTAAAAGTTTTTTTTTTTTAATTTTATACTTTAATGCAAACTTTCATGTCTCTTTAAACATGTTCTATTTACTTCAAATTTTCTATTAAAAGTATTTATTTTGCATAGTTCATTGTTGCAGACGTTCAGTTAGTTACATATTGTAGCATAGGCGTTAAATTACTATGAATAAGACATTGTCTTGAGTACCAGCACATATTAATCACAAATATCTTCCTTTGATTCCACATTCCAAATGCAAAAATTTGAATAATACTTATAAGTATATTAAAGTGGAAATTCCCTATTTTGTTTTTTTCCTTTAAACCAGAATATGAAGCTATAAGATGTGCCAAAACAGAGGTTTTTAGTACAACTGATGCATTCCTTTGTACAAGTTACCGACAAAGGATATTACAAAACAGATAAGTTTTCCTAAAACACTAGTCAGATTTCATAATCACACCCATCAAACTTGTCATGGGATAATTTTGAAGTCTTGAGAGTTCTAAAAATGTGGTCATCTAAAGAACATGTAATGTAAAAATATACAGTTAGAATGTAATAATGTAGCAGATATAAAAAAAGAAAACGGTTAAAGCATTGTGATTATTGTAACAATGGCAAATGATTGATTGAGAAATGTGATGTAGCATGATTTTACAAATTAAAGGGACATTCTTCTTGCACATGCTGTGCGCCATGATGCCACCTTTTTGAAAAGAAGTTCCTCATTACCCGACATCCATACTAAATGCTATGAGCAATGGCGGTTCTACAAATTACAAACACTAACTGTGAAGAACTCCATGCAGGGGTCAGGAATAGTGATGTCCCGAACTGTTCGCCCGCGTACAGTTCACCGCGAACATAGCTACGGGCGAACATATGCGATGTTCGATCCGCCCCCTATGTGTCATCATTGAGGAAACTTTGACCCTGTATGTTACAGCCTTCTGACACATTTGAGCCAATCAGCATCAGACCCTCCCTCACAGACCCTCCCAGCTTCTTGGCAGCAGCCATTTTAGACTCATAACGACCTTGCTTTCTTAGTGAGAGGAGCTTTTGTGTTGCTGCTGCTGACATTATAGGGAAATAGATAGCTAGGCTAGTGTATTTAGTGTCCACTACAGTCCTGAAGGACTCATCTCATCTCTGCTGCAAGGACAGCACCCCAAAAAGCCCTTTTTAGGGATATAACGTCAGTCGTTTTTATTTTTTTTCTTTGTATTTTTATTTGCATTTGCCTGGCTTTCAGCCTGTGTGTGAGGCTCACAGCATATGCTGTGATTAGTGCCACCACTGATATCTGCTTAACATTAGTTTAAATTTAACCAACAAAAATTTGAAATTATTTTGCTAGTGTAATTTATTTTCATTTTCTATCAGGCCTGTGTCTCTCAGGCTCACACATTATAAACTGTGGTTCATTGCTCTGTGCCAGCCACCACTCATATCCGCTTTTAACATTATTTTAAATTTTAAAACAATTTTTAAATAATTTTGCTAGTGTAATCTAATTTCATTTTCTATCAGGCCTGTGTGTTTTCCTGACTTACAGAGCATACTGTGGTTAATTGCTTCCCTACCTTGGCTATCAGCCAAGACTCATATGTGCTTAACCTTTTTTTAAATTAAAAAAAAAAAAACCTTTAAATAATTTTGCTAGTGTAATCTATTTTTATTTTCTATCAGGCCTGTGTGTTTTGCTGACTTACAGAGCATACTGTGTTTAATTGCTGCCCTCCCTAGTCTATCAGCCATGACTCATATGTGCTTAACCTTTTTTAAATTCCAAAAAAAAAAAAAACTTTAAATCAATTTGCTAGTGTAATCCAATTTTATTTTCTATCAGGCCTGTGTGTATCTGACTTACAGAGCCTACTGTGGTTAATTGATGCCCTACCAAGGCTAGCAGCCACAACTCATATGTGCTTAACCTTTATCTTTAAATTAAAAATAAAAAACCTTTAAATCATATTGCTAGTGTAATCCATTTTTATTTTCTATCAGGCCTGTGTGTTTTGCTGACTTACAGAGCATACTGTGTTTAATTGCTGCCCTCCCTAGTCTATCAGCCATGACTCATATGTGCTTAACCTTTTTTTAAATTCCAAAAAAAAAAACTTTAAATCATTTGCTAGTGTAATCTAATTTTATTTTCTATCAGGCCTGTGTGTATCTGACTTACAGAGCCTACTGTGGTTAATTGATGCCCTACCAAGGCTAGCAGCCACGACTCATATGTGCTTAACCTTTTTCTTTAAATTAAAAAAAAAACATTTAAATCATTTTGTTAGTGTAATCTAATTTTATTTATTTTATATTTTAAATAAAAAATTGTTAGACTGTGAATCATCAGTTTGCTAGTGCCATTGAATTGCAGTTTCCTCCCACCTGCCAGCGTGTGTGCCAGGCCCACTAGCTAACTAGTGCCACCAATCATATTTGTTGTAACAGTATTGAAAAAAATTTACATCATAACTTTTTTGACTGTGAATCTTCAGTCTCCTAGTGCCATTGATTTGCAGTTGCCTGCCTGCCAGCGTGTGTGCCAGGCCCACTTGCCAACTAGTTACACCAATCATATTTGTTGTAACAGTATTGTAAATATTTAAAATAAAAAATTCTTAGACTGTGAATCATCAGTTTGCTAGTGCCATTGAATTGCAGTTTCCTCCTGCCTGCCAGCGTGTGTGCCAGGCCCACTAGCCAACTATTCCCACCAAATATATTTGTTGTAACAGTATTGAATTTTTTTTACATCATAACTTTTTTGACTGTGAATCTTCAGTCTCCTAGTGCCATTGATTTGCAGTTGCCTGCCTGCCAGCGTGTGTGCCAGGCCCACTTGCCAACTAGTTACACCAATCATATTTGTTGTAACAGTATTGTAAATATTTAAAATAACAAATTCTTAGACTGTGAATCATCAGTTTGCTAGTGCCATTGAATTGCAGTTTCCTACTGCCTAGCAGCGTGTGTGCCAGGCCCACTAGCCAACTATTCCCACCAATCATATTTGTTGTAACAGTATTGAAATTTTTTTACATCATAACTTTTTTGACTGTGAATCTTCAGTCTCCTAGTGCCATTGAATTGCGGTTGCCTGCCTGCCAGCGTGTTTGCCAGGCCCACTTGCCAACTAGTTACACCAATCATATTTGTTGTAACAGTATTGTAAATATTTAAAATAAAAAATTCTTAGACTGTGAATCATCAGTTTTCTAGTGCCATTGAATTGCAGTTTCCTCCTGCCTGCCAGCGTGTGTGCCAGGCCCACTAGCCAACTATTCCCACTAATCATATTTGTTGTAACAGTATTGAAAAAAATTTAAATCATGTTTTTTGACTGTGAATCTTCAGTCTCCTAGTGCCATTGAATTGCGGTTGACTGTCTGCCAGCGTGTTTGCCAGGCCCACTTGCCAACTAGTTACACCAATCATATTTGTTGTAACAGTATTGTAAATATTTAAAATAAAAAATTCTTAGACTGTGAATCTTCAGTCTCCTAGTGCCATTGAATTGCAGTTGCATGCCTGCCAGCGTGTGTGCCAGGCCCACTTGCAATTTCCAACTAGTGCCACCAATCATATTTGTTCTAACAGTATAGTCAATTTTTGTTAAAAAAAATTTTGGACTAAGAAGCATGACTCAGCTAGTTTAATCTAATTGCAGTTGCCTTATTCACAGCGTGTGTGCTAGACAGGCCCATTTGCCAACTAGTGCCAACAATCATATTTGTTGTCACAGTACTTCTAATATTTAAAAAATAAACATTTTTGACTTTGAAACATCAGTCTTTTTTTGTTGTCAGTCTCACAGCGTATACTGTGCCCACTTGCCCAGTGCCACCACTCATAATTTGTGTAATAGTATTGTAAGTGTACAACCCTTACACTACCTGATTGATACGACATCATAACTGATGTTTAAAAGCACGTTATTACAAACAATTTAGGAATGTTAGGTGATTTAGGCCCTTTATGGGTTAAAAGCAGACTCTGCATCAACTATGTAATTTTCCATGGGAGTTTTGACATGGATCCCCCTCCAGCATGCCACAGTCCAGGTGTTAGTCCCCTTGAAACAACTTTTCCATCACTATTGTGGCCAGAAAGAGTCCTTGTAGGTTTTAAAGTTCGCCTGCCTATTGAAGTCAATGGCGGTTCGTGCGGTTCGCTGGTTCGCGAACAATACCGGAAGTTCGAGTCCGCCGTTCGCGAACCGAAATTTTTAAGTTCGCGACATCACTAGTCAGGAATCTAGGGACTTAGTCAGGGTGATGTGAGGGTAGATGTTCTGTTGGTAAAGTTATGGTGATTAGGTACAATAACAATGGTATTACTTGCAATTGTATATTTATGTGTATATTTTACAAATAACATTGCACTTGGTATTTGTTCTATTTAAAATAAAACTGAAAAACTGGCAGTTTCAGTTTTCCAGAGAGATTAATTCCTTTGTAGGGGCCAAATAATCAATGGTGCTCTAGTTCAGACTTCACAGTGGTTGAACTTACTAAATTCTGTAGGAAAGGGCTGAAGGTCCCAGAGAGATGAGAGATGCCTTCCAGATCTGCCGGATTTCAATGCAAACACACAGCATATGCTGTCCACATTTAACAATTTACAAGCATTACACAAGAAATGATTGTGCAATGCTGCCCCCTGATCACTGGCTGCCAATTATACTGATTGGATCAGATTGCGATGATTTCCATCTGCCATCCTTTAGGTGGCAAACAGGTTAAACAGCAGTGGTCTTAAGACTGCTGCTTCTTAACTATCATTCCAGGTGGGCCCCAAACTGCTTTCACAGCTTGATAAATAGAGCTGTATGTCTCAGTTTGCACCAAACACAAATTAAACTGAACTATTTTCATTACAATTTAACTTGCTTTTGCCTCTAGTTTAGTATATATTACTTTGCAATGATTTCTATTAAGCATACTTTTTTTATTACAACAATAAAACAGACTTTAAGTGTCTGACACTGGTTTGATTCTTAAAAACCTACCAGCATGGACAGAAGTCATCAGCTTATTTTATTGAGCACTATATTGTAAAGTAAATGTCTCTCATTCACATACAGAAAATTAGGGATCTCCACTTAATAAGATACACCGTTCTCAAGGTAAAAAGTGCCTTTATAGTCTACCCGGACCTTGAAGTAGTGACTTTTTTTAGAATCTTGCTGAGCAAAAGAACTTTAGATAATTGTGACCATAGTGTATTGCTAATCCCTTTATTCTGTACTCAAGTCACTAGCCCAGTATGTCCCTGACTACAGTTATTGCCTTACAACAAATTGTATAGTTGGCATTGTATAGTTGCTTTTGGGTTTAGTTTTTTTGCCAAAATCACAATTGGACCTTATTGGAAACACACGTATTCTGTGAACTATGAAAAAAAATCACTTCCCATTGTTTTCTATGGAAATCTCGGTGCAACTGTGAATGGTTCAGTGGTGATGGACCTGCATGAGAAAAAGGAACACAATTGGACTTGTTTAAAAGCAGGGCTTAATTTCTGTAAAAATCTATAATTGAATAACATATTGGAGAAATTATGCACCCAAAAAGGAAGTGACCAATTGGAGATTAGGTACTATTTTGGTTGCTGATTCTTTTAAATTTCAGGAAGGCTCAGATGGTTTTTATATGAATTTTTGGATTTGAGATACATTATATTATTCTTTTTGTGCCCTTTGGCTGCTCTGAAGGGGTGTCTCCACCTGATGACAACAATTCCAACTATCAGCCAGTAAAGTAGAGATGTCTTTGTAGGTGCTGCTAGTTTAGTTCTCATTGTTTTCCCTTTTTTAAGCTTTACCTCACTCCCACAGAGGGTTACTCTGAAGTGAGGTATTTTTCAGGGGAAGTGATTTTTGCTCCTTCTTGAGTTTTTGCAGACTTTCTCATTTAAAGAGTAGATTACTTATTTTTTTTATGATATTAATAGATATGGATCTATATAGTAAAAATTGAGTTTTCAGTGCTAGTGAAGTACAGCTATAAAACTCTCCATTTCCTTCTTCTTCCTCGTTTTACGTGTACAACTATATCTTTGTCGTGCATTCAGTTCTCAAGTTGCTGACCTGATACATTTTTTACTACAAGTTTTTCCAAGTTTAATTTTCACTTCTCAAGTTGCCTACATGGTTTGTTGTAGTTTCATCAAGTCCTTTCTCCTGATCTCAAGTTTATAACCTGGTATGTTCCTAACAATGTACATGACCAAGTCCTATCTTCTGATCTCAATTTGCTGAACTGATATGTTCCTAACAATGTACATGACCAAGTCCTATCTTCTGATTTCAATTTGTTGAACTGATATGTTCCTAACAATGTACATGACCAAGTCCTATCTTCTGATTTCAAATTGCTGACCTAGAGTGTTTTGGATTGAAAGAATAATCTGTTCCTATGCTTGTCCATTAGCCTTCTACATGCTGAGGGTATCATTATTCCAAGGGCTGTACCAGGGAATGAAGGCACACTATTGCTTCCCCTACCCAATGCTAAGCTAAAGAAGAGACATAATTGGCATCTATGCACATATGCTACCTCTGATTGGCTCAGTGGCCCTGTTCCACTGCAGACCAGTAGTGTGATACTGATCCAGAGATTACTTTAACCATGTTTCCAGTCAAGAGTATCAAGCCATGTATGCATTTTCATGCTTATTCAGAAAGAATTGCAACAAAAAACCCTGTAGTTTACTTGATTGAACACATTGCAGTCTAATAGAAAACACAGCACTATAGGTTAGAAAAGTGTGTATCTTTGTGTGTAAACCACATTAAGGGGCTTATTTATAAAAGGCCTGTCGGACTTGATCTGACATTGCGGATCATGTCCGACAGACCTTGCTGAATGCGGAGAGCAATACGCTGCCCCCTGCAGATTGGCCGCTAGCAGGGGGGGTGTCAATCACCTGATTGTATTTGAAACATGGGGCTTCAAGTTCCATACGGAGCTTGATAGATAGGCCCCCAAAGGTTATATATAAGTACTTAAAACATACGTAAAAATGCTCCCTTTTATGATTGATTTATATGTAACTGTTGTTGCAAATCAATCAGATAAAGAATTTGCGGAAGTCTGTGCAACTTATTACAAAGGCGTAAAAGAAACATAGAAACATAGATTTTGACAGCAGATAAGAGCCATAGGCCCAGCAAGTCTGTCTGATATTTCCTAAAAGTTTATTCCATAAATCAATCACCCTTTCTGTAAAGAAGTGCTTCCGCAAATTACTCCTGAAATTGACAAACATGACAACTCCACTTTAAATAGAAATTGTACACTAAAGGCTTAAAAAATAAAATCTATATTGTTTGCTGCAACAATCTACACATTGGGTGATGTGTGGTGTACATGACAACAAATGTTTTCTATTTATGATGTTTTGCATGATTTAAATAATTAAATAAGTTTAATAAATAAACTCCCTCCTTGACCCACTACAATCTGGATTTCACCCCATCACTCCTAATATAACTTTGTTAGTTATGCAGAACTAGGGAATGGGTAATAAAGGGATTATCTATCTTTTAAAACAATAAATATTCTGCTGTAGACTGTCCCTTTAAGCTAAATCTCTCCAAAACTGAGCTCCTTATTTTCCCACTTTCATAAAAAATCTCCTTCCCCCATCTCTCTATAACTTTTGATAACTCTATCATTACCCCTACCCCACATGCCCGATGTCTTGAGGTCACACTTGATTCAGATCTTTCACTTCTCACATTCATTCCTTGGCTAAAGCCTGACGCTTCCACCTTAAAGACATCTCTAAAATTAGACATTTCCTTACACAATACATAACTAAGATCTTAATCAACTCTCTTATCCTTTCCTGCCTTGACTACTGCAACTCCATCCTTTCTGGTCTGCCTGGCTGCTATCTAGCTCCTTTACAATCCATTATGAATGCCTCTGCCAGGCTCATCTTCCTTACACATTGCTCTTCATCTGCTGCACCTCTATGCCAATCCCTTCACTGGCTTCCTCTTGCCTACAGGATTAAACACAAATTTCTGACTCTGACATACAAAGCCCTCAACTGCACTGCTCCCCCCTATATCTCAGACCTTGTCTCCAGATACTCTCCCTCCTGTCCCCTTCAGTCTGATCATGACCTCCTACTCTCCTCCTCTCTTGCTACTTCCTCACATTCCCGTTTACAAGATTTCTCCAGACTGGCCCTCATCTTGTGGAACTGTCTGCCTCACTCCACAAGACTCTCCCCTAGTTTTGAAAGCTTCAAGTGCTCCCTAAAGACGCTACTCTTTAGGGATGCATACAACCTACACTAACCTTTCTAACTCCATTGCTATCCCCTTGAACCCCCTTAGCATGTAAGCCTACAGGGAGTGCAGAATTATTAGGCAAATGAGTATTTTGACCACATCATCCTCTTTATGCATGTTGTCTTACTCCAAGCTGTATAGGCTCGAAAGCCTACTACCAATTAAGCATATTAGGTGATGTGCATCTCTGTAATGAGAAGGGGTGTGGTCTAATGACATCAACACCCTATATCAGGTGTGCATAATTATTAGGCAACTTCCTTTCCTTTGGCAAAATGGGTCAAAAGAAGGACTTGACAGGCTCAGAAAAGTCAAAAATAGTGAGATATCTTGCAGAGGGATGCAGCACTCTTAAAATTGCAAAGCTTCTGAAGCGTGATCATCGAACAATCAAGCGTTTCATTCAAAATAGTCAACAGGGTCACAAGAAGCGTGTGGAAAAACCAAGGCGCAAAATAACTGCCCATGAACTGAGAAAAGTCAAGCGTGCAGCTGCCAAGATGCCACTTGCCACCAGTTTGGCCATATTTCAGAGCTGCAACATCACTGGAGTGCCCAAAAGCACAAGGTGTGCAATACTCAGAGACATGGCCAAGGTAAGAAAGGCTGAAAGACGACCACCACTGAACAAGACACACAAGCTGAAACGTCAAGACTGGGCCAAGAAATATCTCAAGACTGATTTTTCTAAGGTTTTATGGACTGATGAAATGAGAGTGAGTCTTGATGGGCCAGATGGATGGGCCCGTGGCTGGATTGGTAAAGGGCAGAGAGCTCCAGTCCGACTCAGACGCCAGCAAGGTGGAGGTGGAGTACTGGTTTGGGCTGGTATCATCAAAGATGAGCTTGTGGGGCCTTTTCGGGTTGAGGATGGAGTCAAGCTCAACTCCCAGTCCTACTGCCAGTTTCTGGAAGACACCTTCTTCAAGCAGTGGTACAGGAAGAAGTCTGCATCCTTCAAGAAAAACATGATTTTCATGCAGGACAATGCTCCATCACATGCGTCCAAGTACTCCACAGCGTGGCTGGCAAGAAAGGGTATAAAAGAAGAAAATCTAATGACATGGCCTCCTTGTTCACCTGATGTGAACCCCATTGAGAACCTGTGGTCCATCATCAAATGTGAGATTTACAAGGAGGGAAAACAGTACACCTCTCTGAACAGTGTCTGGGAGGCTGTGGTTGCTGCTGCACGCAATGTTGATGGTGAACAGATCAAAACACTGACAGAATCCATGGATGGCAGGCTTTTGAGTGTCCTTGCAAAGAAAGGTGGCTATATTGGTCACTGATTTGTTTTTGTTAAGTTGCCTAATAATTATGCACAGTAATAGTCACCTGCACACACAGATATCCCCCTAAAATAGCTAAAACTAAAAACAAACTAAAAACTACTTCCAAAACTATTCAGCTTTGATATTAATGAGTTTTTTGGGTTAATTGAGAACATGGTTGTTGTTCAATAATAAAATTAATCCTCAAAAATACAACTTGCCTAATAATTCTGCACTCCCTGTATGAGCCCAGCTGTTTGTAGATCTCCTTCTACAAGGCCCTCTACCCATTTGATCCCTACAAATATTATCTTGTATACCGCCTATATCTATAGTTCTGCGGAATCTGTTGGCGTTCTACAAATACCTGATAATAATAATAATACAATTATTATGAGTGTAATTGTACTTTTAAATGTAATTTTGATAAATTTTGTGCAACTTTTTATTCGAGCAAAACAGTTAACCAGAGCTCTGCGGTTGTGCTATCCTGATGCACGGTAAATTCAATTGTGCACAAGAGAACAGGTTTACTTTCAACTTGTAATACATGCTCTACTTTTGAGGTGATCAAACAGCCATGATAAACACAATATTGCTTGCACACAACAGTTAGTGCACCACTGGTAATCTGGCCCTATATCAGGGATGTATATAAATGAACCCTTGTCTTTTATGAGGATATGGATATCCACCTTAACACAACCACCATATAGATAACAGCAATGTAAATGTTTAGTGGGAGGGGCCAATGATACCCATCATCAAAGGCCTGGACTATCAATGTGCGGTCTCTAAATATTTATATCAAGTTTATGCACTGGAGACCCTCATATAAAGTCTGATAATAGAGTGTATTCACATTGCATAAGTATAACCTATACAGTTAATTCTCGCCACTATGTGATCAGTACTAGCTCATTGTTCAGTTATTCTGTATATCACTGAATTGCTTACTGAAAAGAAAAAGTGTGAGGTACTAGAAGTACGTCACCTGCCGCATCATCAAGAAGGCAAAAACATCAAGTTGTCATCTAAAAATGTTAATGCCTAAATCAAATGTATCACTATGGCAGGGAATTCCATTATACATCTAACAAAAAGTGATATATACACAAGGCTCAAAATTTCAAGTCCTAAGCTACTAGCCAGGACAAAATGTCACTCGCCACTTCTAATCCCACCCACTACTTCACCCTCTCTTTGCATATGTTAAGCCATTGTGAAACATTTTGTGATATTGTTTTATTTTATACCATAGCAAATTAAATAATGCCACGTACAGTAATAAATTAACAAAAATAATTTCATAGCAGCTAGAGGTTCTGGGGAAGACAACAACGGGATAGAAAAAACAGTGCAGAGAGGTGACAGTCATGGAAGGTCATAGCAGACCTGGAGATTTTCATTTTTTTTAATCATTATTATCATATCTCTCTTCTCGCTCTTATCATTCTCGAACTCCCTTTTGTCTTCAATCTCGCTTTTTACCCTCTTACTTCTCTCTCAGGCCATATCTTCTATTTGCACTTTCTTTCCCTCTCTAATATCTCTTTATTCTCTTTTTCTCCACTCTCTCTTAACTCTACCTTCTCCACTTTTCCTCTTCAATCTCTCTCTCTCAGCCCTGTTAACCCTCTCAGAAGTAACAGTCTAAGCACTAATGGGGTATCTGCAGCGAGAGGGATAACATATCCTTGCACTTTCATGGCTATATAATATCCCTTTAAATAATAGTTTTAGCATATAGCCCAAAATGTGTGTTTGTCAGTGCTGCATTATGAATGTATATTCTGCAAATACAATTTGCCAACTTTGCTACTTACATGCCACAAGACCTCAGACCCAACATTCACTAACTAACTTTCACTCGCCACCATTAAATTTCTACTCGCCAATGGCTAAGGGGCTATCAAAAATTTTGAACCCTGATATATATATATATAGTAGTTTCTAGATATCAGCGCTAATAGAATGGTGAGACCAACAAAGATTTGTCGTTGCAAACACAGCACCACAACGGACTCTGTCACTGACAGGATTTTGCATCTTTTATTCACTTTGCTTCTGGAACAGTCACTTTGTCTCTGGGACAGTGGATTATCGATAACCAGAATTGTACAGTGAGGACTTTTACCGCTCAGACCTTTTTGGTCAATTAGTGTGTTTTGATAGCACACTACCGTGGGGTTTCTTGTGTTTTTATGGTGTATTAATTAAAAAGTTTTTTATACTTTTGACACTTCACAAGCATCAATTTTAAACCCATTATATACCCAGTATATACAATAAGTTTTTCTTTGCATCATCGAAAAGGGGATTTGTATCACTCCAGGAAGTTTACCACACTCCACAGAGGAGAAGGCAAATAACCATACTTTAAGAGGCTATTGGAAGTAAATACCATACTCCAGCTGAAAGGAGACTAATACCATACCGCAAAGAGGAAAGGAAGTTTTCTTTATTCCCCAAGAGACCCACTGGGAGAAGTATCTTACTCTGAAAAGGGCATAAGAATAATCACCCCACCTGACAAGGTCAATAAAGAAAATACATCTTAAACACAGATAGGGATCCACATCTCTTCCATGTAATCATCATCATACCTCATATGTTTGAGGTTAATGGAAGTGGAAGGCCCTCTAGTGGGCCTGTAGCAAAATTAAGGGATAGCTGACTTGAAGTCTGGAGGATTCTAGAAGTGTGTGTATGCTACAATGTTGCAAATGTGTGGGAGGGTGTACCTCTTGCCTTTATAGGGTCCTGTTCCAGTGGATTCGGCCTCTTCCTGCCTCCAGACTTCGAGGAGAACTTTCTTCTGTGCTGGATATCTTGAACTCTAGGCCCCAGTGATCATGAATTGTACTTCTTTGCCTCCCAGGAGGTACAGGGATGCGGTGGTGGAGCCTTCAAGGAGGAAGAGACCTGCAGGAGGAAATGAGGAGTCAGACCTGGAAGATGTGGTACCCCCTACCCCCCAAGCTAGGGTTCCCAGTAGGCCCTCCATTGCTGCTAGACAGAGGGTTAGGAGGGAGCTCAGTTACACCCCTTCTAGCAGGGCGGGGGCCGGGGCAAGCACCAGGGCTAGGGGAAGAGGAGCAGGGAGAGCGGTTCCCAGTGTTAACTCTGCCCAGGTTTCTGCTAGGGCTGGGCCTGAGGTAGGGGGAGCTGGGGAGCATGGCGCAGATATAGGGGCCCTTATGCAGCAGCTGCCGGCGCTTCCGCCGGGTGCTCTGGCCACTGTCTTGGCCCTCGCCCAGTCTCTGGCCTCAGGCCGGGGGCCGGGCGGCATAGAGCAGGGCCTGGATGGTGCCGGAGGGTCCGGGGTTACTGCCGGTGGCTGCCGCGGCCGGGCGGGCTTGAGGCCTTCTGGTAGCGCGGGGCGTGGTCACGCCCCCGCACGTAACGTGCGTCGCATCTCCTCCCCCTCTGACGGATCTTCTTCTGGGGAGGAGCGCGGTCGCACGCGCACACAACGCCGCCCTGCTGAACAGCCGGAGGAGCCTTCCGGAGCAGCCCCTAGTAAGTTGGGGAGACTCCGGGTGGCGACGACGGCCGCAGGGGGCAGGGGGGCGGGCACCGGGCAGGTGGTGAGTGTGGCTGCAAACGAGGAGCATAGGCGGCAGGTGAGAGGCTCATGTGTTAGAGGCGCAGATGACGCCATCACGGCAGCTGGGGACTCTCAGGGTCACAGGCAACAGGTTAGACCTCCAATAGAAGCGGAGGTTGTGGTGCTGAGGGGTAGTGGTTCGAATGGTGCTGTTACCGGTATGAACAGGGATCTTATCATGAGAGATCAGACACAGAGTCAGGAGCAATGTGTGAGAGTTTGCAGGGGACAAAGTTTAGGTACAAATGATGCCCCCAACTTTCAGGAAGCGGGACGTCCGCAACAGCCTCTTGAGCAGCAGAGGGAGCAGATGCTAGCTCCCGGCAGGGGCCAGCACACAGCTAATAGACAAGACAATGAAAATGTGAATCATGGGTCAGGTGCTATAGGTACTGAAGATGCTTCTAGGCAGGGTCAGTTGAGGGGTGTGAATGCACGTGTGGACAGTGCGCAGATCGCTGCTGAGGTACAGCGGGAGGTGAGAGAATGCGTTAGTCAGGCATTGGGTGTTCAGGAGGACTTGATTAGAAGGGCGGTGGCTGCAGCACTTGGGGTGCAAGAAAGGGCTAGGGGTGGCGAAAAGGGGGGTACGGCCCCAACTGGGGCCCTCTTCGTCACTCAGAGTACTCCCCAGTCTGTTTTGTCTCCTCAGGTGTCATCGGTTGCTGAACACAGAATGGAGGCTGGTACAAGCAGCCAGTGCATGGCAAATGGAGGAGCTACGGGACTTGCTAGCACTTCAGCAGGTGGACAACCACAGCCATCGGAAGGCATTTCGCAGCAGCTGTCTCAGGCTGGTGAGTGCACCATCACTGATATTACACACACTAACATGGGGTCTTCCTCTAGTGACTCAGGTTCTGATAGCGAGACAGGGCTGGGTTTAGTGGGCAAGGGCCAACAACAAATGTTTAGAATGATTAAAAAATTAGTGGCAGCGCAGGTGCAGGCGAAGGCAGGCACGCAGGGCGTCGTGGAGAACAATTCCTTAGCGCAGGCGGGAGTTGCGCCGGCAGGGCAGGTGGCGTTAAGGAAAGTGGCTGTGCACGGGGATTCCTACCCATGCCTAGTCCACTCACTTTATGGCCATTTGAAGGCTAAAGTGATTAAAAAGATCCAAGAGGGTAGATATGTGAATATCTACGAACTCACTCTGGAAGCCTGTAGAGCTAAGGAGAGGGCGGCCGAGGGCTCGGGCCCCAAAAATTTTGGCGCCAGGAAACTTATGATGACTGGCAGGCAGGATATAGGGTGTCGGCGTCCTGCTATGTTGATAGGTGGCCGACTCAGGGGCATAACCTTTTTAAATATCAAGACACTATTGGTGATATTTACAAAAGGTTCAGGGAAGGTGCTTGGAGGGACTACGATGTAGCGTTTCGCAATAAAATGGTGGGTAACCCCATCTTACACTTCGGGACGCAAGATATGCACCTGTGGTCTAAGTTGGGGCTTGAGAGGTCTACTTCGCCAACCGCGGCGGCGAAGCCTGGGACGCAGCGGTCCTTTCTGCGCCCGAAGAGGCGGGGGAGGGAGTGCTGGAAATTCCAGGACAAGCAGTGTGACAGGGGAGCAAATTGCTCCTTTCGGCACATCTGCAAGTTTTGCAGCGAACCCCACCCGGGTTCAGAATGCACGAATAGAAGGGGATCCGGTGCACCCTCCCCGATTAGTAGAGGGGGACCTGGTGGCAAGGGCCCCAACTCCACTTAAGTACGAGAAGATGGCGCCGTGGCTGGCGCTGTACCCTGACGGCGAGGCAGCGGCAGTCCTGTCGTCAGGATTGAGGGTGGGGTTTAGGATACCGGTTACATCACAAGTAACTGGGTCCTCCGTCCACCGTAACCTGAAGTCAGCTTATGAGTTCCCGCACGTAGTGAGGGAGAAGCTGGATAAGGAACTGAGGCTGGGGAGGGTGGTCGGCCCATTTCGGGAACGACCAATCGCGGATCTAGTAGTCTCTCCACTGGGAGTAGTTCCCAAGCGGGAGAAGGGGAAGTACAGGCTGATTCATCACTTGTCTTATCCCAAGGGGGCGTCAGTGAACGATGCGATAGATCCAGACCTCAGTTCTGTGCATTATCAGTCCTTTGACGAGGCACTGGAGGTGGTTCGCTCTCGGGGTCGCGGGGCCTTGATGGCCAAGCTGGACATTGAGTCCGCCTTCCGCTTGCTCCCGCTTCATCCTTCCTCATTTCGGCTGATGGGGATGAAGTTCGAGGGTGAATTTTTTGTTGACAGGTGTTTGCCCATGGGCTGCTCCTTGTCATGTGCCCTTTTTGAATGCTTCAGCTCCTTCCTGCACTGGGTAGTGCAGAGGGCGTCTGGGGGCGGGGCCGTGGCTCACTACCTGGATGATTTCCTGCTGGTAGGGGGTCCAGATACTGACGAATGTGCGTCATTGATGCGTGTGATGCAGGATCTTACAGCAGAGTTTGGAGTTCCGCTCGCGCACGAAAAAACGCAGGGACCATGTACCTGCCTGACATTCCTAGGCATAGAGATCGACACTGTTGCATCCCTATGCCGGCTCCCAAAAGATAAAGTCGACCGCCTACTTGGGGCGGTTCAATCAGCATGTCGCGCGGAGCATATTTCCATTACTGAGCTGCAATCTCTTCTGGGGTTGCTTAACTTTGCAGGGAGGGCAATCCCCATGGGGAGGCTCTTTAACCGCAGGTTAGAAGCTCAATTGAAAGGGCCTCGGACGCTTAGCCACAAGCGTCGGGTGACAGAGGAGATGAGGGACGACCTGAGAGTTTGGGAAAGGTTCCTTGTTCATTTTAACGGGGTCTGCCTTTGGAGAGACGGGCCCATTTCCAATCAAGCCCTGCATCTGTTCACGGATGCCGCGGGCGGGTTTGGCTATGGAGCCTATTTGGACGGGGACTGGAGTGCGGAGCCATGGCCAGAGGTTTGGATTGCTGCGGGTCTCACGCGTAACCTTGCACTGCTAGAACTCTTCCCTATTGTGGTAGCAGTAGAACTATGGGGAGAGAGGCTGTCAAATCGGTCAGTAATCTTCTGGTCAGACAATATGAGCGTGGTATATGCCATAAACAGGTTGTCTGCAGCCTCGCCGGTGGTGGTGACCTACCTCCGGCACCTCGTCTTGCGGTGTTTGCAGCTTAATGTTTGCTTCACAGCGCGGCACGTCCCAGGGGTGAACAATGTGATAGCAGATGCCCTTTCTAGATTTCAATGGGATCAGTTTAGAAGGGTAGCCCCGAGGGCAGCAGCTGCGGGTCTAACGTGCCCTCTTTTCCTTTGGCAGCTGGCGGGGGTTGGGAGTCCATCCTCCCCCTGATCAGAGCATCGCTGGCTCCTAAGACGTGGGCTGCGTATTCGTCGCATTGGAGGGCATGGGAGCGTTTCAGCGTACAGAAGGGCTTCTTGTTGTGTCAGGCGTCTCAGGTACACGTTCTGGAATGGCTTGCGTGCTTGAAGCTTGAGGGTGTGTCCAGATTGTCAGCTTTGAGCAGGTTAGCGGCATTGTCCTTTTTCAACAAAGCCTTAGGTTTCAGGGATTATACTGGTACTTTCTTAGTAAGGCAGATCTTGAAGGGATGGGGCCGGTTGGCCCCACCCGCTAAGGATCGGAGGGATATAAAAAAAAAAAAAAAAAAGTTGAATTTGGTTGTATGTTATATTGTTATACTGTTATTTAAGGGCTATGTTGGTTAAGTGTGGCGGCAAGAGGTCGTCTTTTGTGGCGGTCGGGCAAGGCCCTGGGAGCGGGCTCAGTGTGAGCAGAGTGACGGCCCGAACACAGGGAGAGGTGTCGCCCACTAAGTGCCGGCTTAGGGGTTCCTCTCCCCCTTTTTTAAAGAGCTGCAGGCCGAAGAGCTCTCCATAACAAAATCTCTCTCACTGTGCCAATGAGCGTGTGCAACCCCTGTGCCACGCTGCAGACATCGGAGGGGCCTTGTCCGTCAATAAGTAGGGGTTATTTAGCTAGAAGAAGATGCCGCCACCAACTGGAATGAACTTGCTACAAGTTCAGTGATAGGTTGATTTGAGCTGCCTAATTATTGGCTAAGATTAGGCAGAATTCAATTTGTTTAATAAACGCGACCGTGACCGGTCTTTTTCCCAAGCAGTTGTGTTGTGTTTTTATTGAAAACGTAGGACGTAATAGGAGGTTTATCCCTTATGGAAGTGGAAGGCCCTCTAGTGGGCCTGTAGCAAAATTAAGGGATAGCTGACTTGAAGTCTGGAGGATTCTAGAAGTGTGAGTATGCTACAATGTTGCAAATGTGTGGGAGGGTGTACCTCTTGCCTTTATAGGGTCCTGTTCCAGTGGATTCGGCCTCTTCCTGCCTCCAGACTTCGAGGAGAACTTTCCCCGCCCGCCCGTCCCTGGATGAAGGTATGTGGCGGCAAGTTAGGTTAAGGGTAAGTCTGTCCTCGGCGGGGGTAGGTTTAGTTGAACCAGCCCCATAAGCCCGAGGTTGTAATTTAGTCATCCACCTCTCTCATTCGTGTTGGACGATTCGTTTGGAGAGGATGCCTTACTGGGTTGGTGAAATTGTGCCCTAGCTGGCGGTCGGGCAAGGCCCTGGGAGCGGGCGCAGTGTGAGCAGAGTGACGGCCCGAACACAGGGAGAGGTGTCGCCCACTAAGTGCCGGCTTAGGGGTTCCTCTCCCCCTTTTTTAAAGAGCTGCAGGCCGAAGAGCTCTCCATAACAAAATCTCTCTCACTGTGCCAATGAGCGTGTGCAACCCCTGTGCCACGCTGCAGACATCGGAGGGGCCTTGTCCGTCAATAAGTAGGGGTTAGTTAGCTAGAAGAAGATGCCGCCACCAACTGGAATGAACTTGCTACAAGTTCAGTGATAGGTTGATTTGAGCTGCCTAATTATTGGCTAAGATTAGGCAGAATTCAATTTGTTTAATAAACGCGACCGTGACCGGTCTTTTTCCCAAGCAGTTGTGTTGTGTTTTTATTGAAAACGTAGGACGTAATAGGAGGTTTATCCCTTAAGAAGGTGAGCACCTTTTTTTATACATACACCTGTGTTTATTATTTACCATTAACATACTGCACCTTAAGCTGATATATGGAAACTACTACTACATCCTTTATTCTTTTGTTTCACTGGTGATAGTGGAACCCCCAGACGTAGCAGCTGTTGAAATATACCAGGAGAAATTATAAAAGCAGATTAACTATTTACATTATACACAGCGCAATTAAGGACCTTATTGACATATATATATATATATATATATATATATATATATATACATATTTATATAAATATGTATATATATATATATACATATTTATATAAATATGTGTATGTGTGTTTATATGTATATAAATGTGTATTTATGTTTTTATAAATGTATATACACACACACACATATATATATATATATATATATATACACATACACACACACACACACACATATATATATATATATATATATATATATATATATATATATATATATATATACACACACATAGACACTTTGAAACCCTTCCACTCAAATACCATAAAACTTGTTTATCAATTTTAATTTTTTATAATATGTTTTTTTGTATTTTTAAATAGGTATTTCTATACTGTATATATCTATAAATGTATATATTCTTTTAAATATATAGGTATAGATATATATTTTACAAACATATAATTATATATGCAAACAAGTGAAGAAAAGAAAAAGGAGCGCTAAAAACCATATTAATGCCTACACTAAGGTGGTGCAGCTATCAGACACACACTGAGGACAGCACTACCCTCAGTGGAAAAATGTATAAAATGTCAGAAGAAAAAAGAGTGGTCTAGCGCAAAACCTAGTGTAAGAAAAGGGGACCCACTCATGTAGGATGTGGGTGCGTTGAGAAATGTACTTCTCGGGAATACAAAACCAGATGAAATACTTAAAAACCAACACTGATGGTAAAAACCAATAACACTGATGGTAAAAACCAATAACACCGATGGTAAAAACCAATAACACTGATGGTAAAAACCAATAACACTGATGGTAAAAACCAATAACACTGATGGTAAAAAAAATAAATAAATAAATAAATAAATGTAAAAACAAATCTCTATCCTGGCTAGGGAAAATAGGCCTCATAAAGATGAACATATTGCCACTTATACTTTATGTAATGCAGAATGTATATATTCTTTTTAAATATATAGGTATAGATATATATTTTACAAACATATAATTATATATACAAACAAGTGAAGAAAAGAAAAAGGAGCGCTAAAAACCATATTAATGCCTACACTAAGGTGGTGCAGCTATCAGACACACACTGAGGACAGCACTACCCTCAGTGGAAAAATGTACAAAATGTCAGAAGAAAAAAGAGTGGTCTAGCGCAAAACCTAGTGTAAGAAAAGGGGACCCACTCATGTAGGATGTGGGTGCGTTGAGAAATGTACTTCTCGGAATACAAAACCAGATGAAATACTTAAAAACCAACACTGATGGTAAAAACCAATAACACTGATGGTAAAAACCAATAACACTGATGGTAAAAAAAAATAAAAAATAAATAAATGTAAAAACAAATCTCTATCCTGGCTAGGGAAAATAGGCCTCATAAAGATGAACATATTGCCACGTATACTTTATGTAATGCAGACAGTTCCAATTCATTTACCGACTGACTTTCTGCCCCAGTTACAGAGGACAATAGAGCAATTTATTTGGACTGGGACTAGACCAAGAATCCCCAGAAAGACATTATACCTACCTCATGATAGGGGAGGCCTGGGCTTCCCAGACTTGGTTTTGTACAGAAGGGCCATAATATTACAGAGACTAGTGGAGTGGTCGCACAATACTACTCAAAAGCAGTGGGTTAGATTAGATGGACAGATTCTCCAGTTAAATAATGTCAGCACCCTGGCGTGGATTCCGGCATCAAAATGTCCCAAACTAATTCAAAAATACCACTTAACACTAAAGACCCTCCTCACGTGGGACAAGCTTTTAGCCACAAGCACTCATATTTCTTCCACCTGTTCACCAATGGTACCTATCATAGAAAACCCCGAAACTCCATACTACGACCTTAGCAGGCGTATTTGTTCCCCTTACAGTTTAAGAGTAGGAGTCCTACATTTTGCACAGGAGGAGGGTAAGCTTAAATCTCAGCAAAAACTGCAAGAACAAGTAGGGCAAATTTTTTTCTCCTGGCTTAGATACCACCAACTCTCACACTTCCTCACATACCATAAACAAAAGAACAAATTCCTCAGGGACTTAACTCCTTTTGAATCTCTGTGCATGGGTATCACCCCCCCCAAGGAGGCTGATCTCGAAGATATACAAACTCCTCCTTATCCCTCCAGACATACAGCTTCCCTCATATACAAGGGCCTGGAATAAGGAACTCAATAACACAATAGAGGAAGATGACTGGCTTAGGTCTTTTGACCTGGTTAGACGATCCTCTGCGTCAGCCAGGGTACAAGAAATACAGCTCAAACTTCAGACCAGATGGTACTATACGCCTGCTAGGCTCCACCAGCTTTTCCTGCTGCTACCGCAGCCTGCTGGAGGGGCTGCGGAGAACAGGGCACACTCTCACACATATGGTGGGCCTGCCCTAAATTGGCCAATTTTTGGACGACAGTCATAGGGGAGATGTCTACAAAACTGGATACTAACATACCACTCTCCCTTGAAACCCTGCTGTTTCTATATCTCCCTAAGATTAAGACTAACCACGGCCGGGCCCTTCTTCTACTAATGCTTACTGGAGCCAAGAGGCTCATCCCTAAGTTGTGGAAATCTGTGGATGTGCCAACCCTGGAGGACTGGCGTTCATCTGTGGACGAGCTATTACTTATGGAAACATTACATTACTTTAAAAGCAACCAATTAACTAAGTTTGAAATGATGCTGGCCATTTGGGACTCTACCTCTGTGTGAAGCCAACAGACGACAACCCTGTCAAACGAAAAGCCCCCCTAAAACTTAGGGCCAATCTATCACATGTCCATTCCCACCCCCCCCTTTTTTTTTTTCTCTCTCCCTTCTCCCCCCCTCTTCCTCCCCCCCCCCATCCTTCTCCTTCCCCCCTTTTCCTCCATTTCTTATCTTAGTAGATTCCGCTCATTTAAACCTTTGGTGCACTGTAAGATTATGTGTATGCACAAACTTAACCTACACTGGTATGTAGAATGTTAATTGTAATTCTGTTAAAAAAGCAAGCTTTTTGTCACATACTATAATCTTTGATGACTGTGAGTGCGCTGAGCGCTCCCATGCTACCTCAACTTTGTATAACTTTACACATTCTTGTGACTCTGTATTTTTATATGTTTTACTCAATAAAGCTTGTTTTAAAAAAAAAAAAAATGTAAAATAAACATATGTAATATGCTAAATGATCCGGAATATATAATGATCTGATATTAGGTCAGATAATTATAACAATGTTAGTACTTATAATTAAAAAACACAATTAAAAACACAATAATGAAGTAGGTTGAGTCTGTGTAAATGTTTCAAGATGGAAAGCTGATAAGGCTGAGAAAGCTTGATTAGAAGAGTAGAAGGTCCCAAATCAGGGAAGTTCATGAAATATGGTAGAGACCCACACATTCAGGTATCCTCCCCCTGCTGGTAATGCCTACTTACAAAAAATGCCCTCAATCAAATGAGGTAAGTAGAAGCCCATCAAAGACGAAATCCGTGTCTGTGTCAACGTCTGCAGAGAAACCCCAGGGAGGAGAAGAGACTCAATCCGAGTTGATGATGTCTACAATGGTTGAAAAACCTGCTGCCTCACTTTTGATCAGTGCGGTATCTGAAGTTTTTGTGCTTTCCCTGAGTTTTTAACCTCTTAATTACAAGAGAGGCCTGAAACACATGCTTTGGTGGCAGTTCTCTTTGGTAGTCAATGAGTTAATTATTTTTTGGAACTTTAGCAAGCTGTTTCAAGCATGTTCTGGGAAATTGCAAGTACGTCTAAGAACACCCCTTGCTCAAAATATATTTATTCTTTTAAATGTAAAGGTATAGATATATATTTTACAAATATATATACGTTGATTGGAGTAGCCGTGTTAGTCCAGAGATTTAGATATCAAAATAACAAGAGTATTGCATTGAGCAATGATACTTTTTTATTGGACTAACTATACATTTATAAGTTGCAATCTTTCAGAAGAGTTCCTTCCATTATCAAGTCTGGAGCAATACTGACCAATTCAATGGAATTTGTAGATTATATTTTAAAACACAGAATAGCTAAGAAGACAGAAAGTGCAGGGAGAGGAGGAGGTGTCGTAAAAATCATGAGGGGGGCTTAGGTAACAGGCAGACAGTGTCCAGTGTAGGAGAACAGACAGGGGAAATATATAGCTATACATAGAGCATATACTGACATAAAGTTATATATCAACATTGAATCAATATCTATAAAGATGCGAAATTGTATATACAGGGGGAATACAAAAGTTAAAAAAGACTTTTAACTATATGTCAGTATATGCTCTATGTATAGCTATATATTTCCCCTGTCTGTTCTCCTACACTGGACACTGTCTGCCTGTTACCTAAGCCCCCCTCATGATTTTTACGACACCTCCTCCTCTCTCTGCACTTTCTGTCTTCTTAGCTATTCTGTGTTTTAAAATATAATCTACAAATTCCATTGAATTGGTCAGTATTGCTCCAGACTTGATAATGGAAGGAACTCTTCTGAAAGATTGCAACTTATAAATGTATAGTTAGTCCAATAAAAAAAGTATCATTGCTCAATGCAATACTCTTGTTATTTTGATATACAAATATATATATATATATATATATATATATATATATATATATATATATATATATATATACATATATATATATATATATATATATATATATATATATATATATATATATATATACGTTGATTGGAGTAGCCGTGTTAGTCCAGAGATTTAGATATCAAAATAACAAGAGTATTGCATTGAGCAATGATACTTTTTTTATTGGACTAACTATACATTTATAAGATGACAAGCTTTCGGAAGAGTTCCTTCCTTTATCAAGTCTAAAGCAATACCATTTTTTGCTTTAGACTTGATAAAGGAAGGAACTCTTCCGAAAGCTTGTCATCTTATAAATGTATAGTTAGTCCAATAAAAAAAGTATCATTGCTCAATGCAATACTCTTGTTATTTTGATATGTATATATATATATATATATATATATATATATATATATATATATATATATATATATATATATATATATATATATTCATAACTACCTTCGGGTTTAGTGCTGTAGGACGTACGCAGTGTCGAGCTAGCGCAAAAGCAATACGTGTTAGTTTTTTTGTTAAAGCGTGCTCCATTGAAGTCTATAGGGAGAATAAGTTATTGCAGTATTGCATACAAAGTCCAGATGTCCAGATGTCCAAATACGAGCGCTAACCCGCCTGCATTAAAAGTTTTTTTCCAGCGGTGTTTGCGCAAGAGTGAAAAAATATTTAGCGCCCTATAGGTTTTTAGAAATACTTTATATTCTATTTCAACAACAGAAAAGAAATATCACAGGGAACATTTTAACATTCTACAGGAAGAATCAGAAAAATTCCATTTCATGCAGAGATTTTTTTTATTTAATAGTACAAAGTTATTTGAATGTCAGATTAGGGGATTTCCAAACATAATTTATCACATAAATTAAAACTATTCATTTCTAAATAACAATGAGAATGAATCATTGACAAAAAAACCCACATGATTAGCATAACGGATAAAATTTATTTGTTGCACTTCAAATACACATTCCATGGTAACTTAAAGTAATAAAGAAAGACATTTGATATTTACTTAGCGTTGAACACACTTCATTTAATTGTATATTCTTCTTTTAACTATTTCATGTTTGAGCATTCATATGCACATCATATCTTATCTAAGAGGTCTGAAAGTACGATTTATGGAATAAACTAGAAAAAATATTAAAAGGTTGGCATATAAATAATAGTACATGCAAATTTTGCAGTTTACCTTAAAAAAAAAAGTTCTAAAATCAGGTTTTTCTGTTTCTAGTGTTTAGTTCAGAGTTAAAGGGACATGAAGCCCATTTAACATTGCACAAGCACTTCTGGTGAACTGCTTGTGCAATTCCGCCCCCTGCAGATTCACAGCCAATCGGCCGCTAGCAGAAGGTGTCAATCAACCTGATCGTATGCGATCGGGCAGATTGATGTCCGCAGCCTCAGAGGCGACGGATGAGTTATGGAGCAGAGGCCTTAAGAAGGGAAACAGGAGTATTCAGTGCCATTCAACCCTTGATAATTCGGCCCCAATGAGTTAATGGTCCTTACTCATTTTTTGACTTAGATTAAAGTAAAATAGTTTTTTTACCACATTCTTTTTTATGATTATATGGGCTCTTTCCCTTTTTTACATTACACCTCAGAGTGGTTTAATGTAAGGGAATAGAATGCCAACACTTATTTACATACATATCCAGCTGGTATTTACAAAACCTCCAATTGGGACTCAACTAGTAATCTCCCCCCCCCCCCCCCTGGGACGTTTTACAGACCTCATAAAGATGAGGTAAAACAAGGTGAGCGTCTTGTGATTGATTTATATTGGTTTTGTACACGCATTGATATTTTGGGCCAACTACACTATTAGCAATTTCTTGTTTGACTGACATTGCAAATTTTGAGAGCTGTTCGTCATACTCTACATTTGTGTATAGGTACAGATTTATAGGAATATCTATTTAAAAATACAAAGAACATATTCCCCTATGTGAAGTAGACATGTGCAATTCGTTTTGGCCAAATTTTGTTTTAAGACGAATTTTGGTTGGTTCGGAGATTCGGATGAATCCAAATTTCTGAATCGGCACCCTAACTAAAATCTTGAAAAATTCTGAAAATGAATAAATCAGTTTCTGAATTTTCTGATTCATTTTTTATTCATATTCATAATTTTTCTTTTTTCTAATCTAAACTGCCGTTCCCCCACATCGCCAACACTAAATAAAACACTAATCAACCTATTAACCGCAGTCCCCCCACATCACCAACACTAAATAAACCTATTAACCTTTAAACTGCCGCCCCCATATCGCCAATACTAAATAAAGCTATTAACCTCTAAACCCCCATCCCCCCATATCGCCAACCTTAAATAAAACACTAAATAAAGCTATTAACCTCTAAACCGCCATCCTCTCACATCACCAACACTAAATAAACCTATTAACTCTAAACCACCGTCCCCCAACATCGCAAACACTAAAAAAACCTATTAGCTACTAAACCACCATCCCCCCACATCGCCAACACTAAATAAACCTAATAACCCCTAAACCGCCTTCCCACACATTGCAAACACTAAATAAAACTATTAACTCCTAAACTGCCGTCACCTCACATCGCCAACACTAAATAAACCTATTAACCCCTAAATCGCCACCCCCCACTTTGCCAACACTAAATAAACCTATTAACCCCTAAACTGTGACCCCCCCATATCGCAGCTACCTAAATTACTATTAATCCCTAATCCTAATACCTCCTAATGTTAATATAATTAAAATACACCTAAATTAAAGTTACAATTGCTAACTAAATACCTAATAAAACTTACCTGTGAAATAAAAATAAAACCTAAGCTAGTTACAATATTACTACAGTATTTACTAACTACCTAGTTAAGATAAATACACATATTTTTTTAAATTAGAGCTGTTAAAGTACTGAATGCCCTTTTAAGGGCAAGGTCCATACAAATGCCCTTTTCGGGGCAATGAGTAGATAAGATTTTTTTTTACTTATTTTTTTTTAATTTGGGGGGTTGGGGGTGTAATTTTAGGGGGTATTGGTTTTAATTTATTGGCAAAAGAGCTGTTAACTTTAGAGCAATGCCCTACAAAAAGCCCTTTTAAGGGCTATTGGTAGCTTAATATAGATTAGTTTTTTGGGTTTTTTTGGGTGTTTTTAATTTTTTTTAAATGGGGGATTAGAATAGGAATAATTTTTATTATTTTTTATTTCATCTGTTATTTTTTGTAATGGTAGTTTTTTTTTTGTAATCTTAGTGTTTATTTTTTTTGTAATGGTAGTTTTTTTATTTTTTGTAATCTTAGTGTTTATTTTTTGTCATTGTAGTTTTTTTTTTTTTTTTAAACAAGTAATGTTAGTTAGTTTTTTAGTTTAGGGTTAGGGTTTATTTTTATTTCACAGGTAAGTTTGTATTTATTTTTAAATAGGTAGTTAGTAATAGCAACTTTAATTTAGGTGTATTTTAATTATGTTAAAGTTAGGGGGTGTTAGGTTTAGGGGTTAATAGTTTATTTTAGGTAGTTGCGTTATGTTAAAGTTGTGGGGGGATGGCATTTTATGGGTTAATAGGTTTATTTCGTTTTGGCGATGTGGGGAGACGGCGGTTTAGGGGTATATAGGTTTATTTAGTGTTGGAGATATGGGGGGGCGGCGGTTTAGGGGTTAATAGGTTTATTTAGTGTTGGCGATGTGGGGGGACAGCGGTTTAGAGGTTAATAAGTTTTATTAAGTGTTAGCGATGTTGGGGATGGTGTTTTAGGGGTTAATAGGTTTATTCAGTTTTGGCAATGTGGGGGGACCACGGTTTAGGGGTATATAGTTTTATTTAGTGTTGGCAATATGGGGGGATGGCGGTTTAGGGGTTAATAGGTTTAGTTAGTGTTGTCGATGTGGGGGATGGCGGTTTAGAGGTCAATAGGTTTATTTAGTGTTGGCGATGTGGGGAGACAGCGGTTTAGAGGTTAATAAGTTTTATTTAGTGTTAGCGATGTGGGGGGACAGTGGTTTAGAGGTTGAAAGGTTTAGTTTGTGTTGGCGATGTAGGGGAACGGTGGTTTAGAGGTTAATAGGTTTTATTTAGTGTTGACGATGTGGGGGGGCGGCGGTTTAGATAATAGGGTTTCGGCATATTCCTCATGTTAAGTTAAATCATTTTTCGGATTCATTCGTTATTTCGGATCAATTCTTTATTCATATTCATTATTCTTTTCTAAACTTTAGACTAGAATAATGAATATGAATAAAGAATTGAACCAAAGTAATGGATCCAAAATAACTACTGGATTCGAAAAATGATTTAACTTAACTATTTGGCCAAATCAAAATTATTTATTTAACTTAACTAATTTGCGGATACAATATTATTTTCTAAATTAATGAAAATGAAACAAAACTTTTTTTTTTTTTTGCGGTGCGCATGCCTAATATGAAGAACATTAGAATGTGAAATATTTACATTCAAAACATAAACACTTTATTAAATATGAATATTGCATAAATATGATTTTTTCTTTTTTTCCAGCTACTTGACTGCAAAGGACTCCAATGCACACACACACACACACACACACACACACACACACACACACACACACACACATATATATATATATATATATATATATACTGTATGTCTATATATGTATACATATGTATTTGAGTGTTTGTATGTATATATATATATATATATATATATATATATTTATATATGTCTGTAAATTCACATATAAATACATATGTACCCACATATATACTGTATATATATATATAAATTGATACAGTCAGGGCCAAAAATATTGGCACCCCTGCATTTCTGTCAGATAATGATATTTATGCATACATACATACATACATACATATTTAGACATGTATATGTATGTATCTCAATGTTAAAACCCTTTACAGTCCCTTTTTTCAAACACCTGAGACCTCATATATTTGAGCCCTTATAACTTTTTATTGCAATATATATATATATATGTGTAAAAACACTCTAATGGGAAACATATTAATAGTATCTCACTTTATTAGTGAACGTTTTCGGACCAACAAAAGTCCGTCCTCAGACAAAAAAAGTGTATATCATATACACTTTTTTGTCTGAGGACGGAATTTTGTTGGTTTGAAAATGTTCACTAATAAAGTGACATACTTTTAATAAGTTTCCCATTGGAGTGCACTCTATTTTCCTACTTTGTACATTGTTCTGCTGCACCCTGGGCTATTGACTGCGTATGTCTGGAGTGCATTTTGTCTTGGATTTATATATATATACTGAACATAAATATATATATATATATATATATATATATATATATATATATATATATATATATATATATATATATCGTTTTTATTAGATAGTGGAGTGTAACTGTACTTTTAAATGGATTTTATGTCTTGCATAACAGTTAACCAGCCCTCTGAATTTGGGCTATCCCAATGCGCATTAAATTTAATTGTGCTCGAGTGAACACGTTTACTGTCAACTCGTAATACGCGCTCCTTCCAATGCGCGCACAGAGACACAATAAACCACGTTTTGCTTGTGTGCAACAGATAGCACGCCCCTCGTAATCTAGCTTATGGTTTCTAATTGCTTATTTATGCAATACGTTAATGTCCCTTTAACTGGATGTCTTGTTCAAAGCTGTGTACTGCAACATGAGGTCTTACACTATCACAAAGTCACATACTAACAGTTCCTGGCATGCAGTCAACATACTAAGAGTTTCTGGCAGGATATTAAAGGACTATGCAGAAAACATAAAGAAACATTAAAAATTAAGGCAGCTGGAAGACTGCCAGAAGTCTTGGGAGGACGTTATTTGATACAATATTTCTTGTCATTCATTCTTGTCAGCAATATGTTTTCTTTTATTATTTGAATACCAAAGATTAATATAAAAGACCTTCATAGAGGCAGTTTGAACAAGTCTGAATAAGTGATTGTTCAAGTCAAACTGGGATAGAACCGTAGTTAAGTACTTTCCTACAGTTGAAGAAAGGAAATTGCAATGTCTACGCAGAAAAGGTTGTTCTATAAACTTTCCCCTTATTAAAATCAGATGCAGAATGTTAGTGGCATTTTAGATGCAGTTTCATTCATCAGTTGTAATGAAGATGCACTGTAACTTATTTTTTATTATAGATATAAAATTTAAATACCTCACTTTCCGCCACCCACTTCAAAACACAATTTTTCTGTGAGCAAACAGTTTGAATTATTGTCCAATCAGCGCTCTAGCTACAACAATAGTGCCATATAGGGAAAGCGCTGATTGGACAACAATTCAAACCGTTGGCTCAAAGAAAAATTGTGTTTTGAAGTGGGTGGCGGAGCGCGGGCTATTTGAATTTCATATCTATATTAAAAATGAAGTTACAGCGCATCTTCATTAAAACTGAGTTGAACTCCAATTAAAATATCACTAACTTTCCAGGTCTGTTTATAAAACGGGGAACGTTTACCATCACTTTAAGGAAGCACAGTTAACCACACAAGATTATTGTCCTTGATTTACAGACACCTCTATGTAAAGGCAAATCATGTTCGAAATTCAATGAACATTGCTTCACTTATGGCTAGATTTAGAGTTCTGCGGCCAAAGGGGTGCGTTAGCTACGCATGCTTTTTCCCCCCCGCACCTTTTAAATACCGCTGGTATTTAGAGTTCACAGAATGGCTGCATTAGGCTTCAAAAACGGGAGCGTAGAGCATATTTACCGCCACTGCAACTCTAAATACCAGCATTGCTTACAGACGCGGCCAGCTTCAAAAACGTGCTCGTGCACGATTCCCCCATAGGAAACAATGGGGCAGTTTGAGCTGAAAAAAGCAGCGTTCAGCTCCTAACGCAGCCCCATTGTTTTCTATGGGGAAACACTTCCTACGTCTGCACCTAACACTCTAACATGTACCCCGAGTCTAAACACCCCTAACCTTACACTTATTAACCCCTAATCTGCGCCCCCGCTATCGCTGACACCTGCATATTATTATTAACCCCTAATCTGCCGCTCCGTACACCGCCGCAACCTACATTATACCTATGTACCCCTAATCTGCTGCCCCTAACACCGCCGACCCCTATATTATATTTATTAACCCCTAATCTGCCGCCCCCAACGTCGCCTCCACCTACCTACAATAATTAACCCCTAATCTGCCGACCGGATCTCACCGCTACAATAATAAATGTATTAACCCCTAAAGCTAAGTCTAACCCTAACCCTAACACCCCCCTAAGTTAAATATAATTTAAATCTAACTAAATAAATTAACTCTTATTAAATAACTTATTCCTATTTAAAGCTAAATACTTACCTGTAAAATAAACCCTAATATAGCTACAATATAAATTATAATTATATTGTAGCTATTTTAGGATTAATATTTATTTTACAGGCAACTTTGTAATTATTTTAACCAGGTACAATAGCTATTAAATAGTTAATAACTATTTAATAGTTACCTAGTTAAAATAATTACAAAATTACCTGTAAAATAAATCCTAACCTAAGTTACAATTAAACCTAACACTACACTATCAATAAATTAATTAAATACAATACCTACAATTATCTATAATTAAACCTAACACTACACTATCATTAAATTAATTAAATACAATACCTACAATTATCTACAATTAAACCTAACACTACACTATCAATAAATTAATTAAATACAATACCTACAAATAAATACAATGAAATAAACTAACTAAAGTACAAAAAATAAAAAAGAACTAAGTTACAAAAAATAAAAAAATATTTACAAACATTAGAAAAATATTACAACAATGTTAAACTAATTATACCTACTCTAAGCCCCCTAATAAAATAAGAAAGACCCCCAAAATAAAAAAATGCCCTACCCTATTCTAAAATTAAAATAGAAAAGCTCTTTTACCTTACCAGCCCTGAAAAGGGCCCTTTGCGGGGCATGCCCCAAATAATTCAGCTCTTGTAAAAAAAAACATACAATACCCCCCCAACATTACAACCCACCACCCACATACCCCTAATCTAACCCAAACCCCCCTTAAATAAACCTAACACTAAGCCCCTGAAGATCTTCCTACCTTATCTTCACCTCGCTGGGTATCACAACGATCCGTCCTGGCTCCGATGTCTTGATCCAAGCCCAAGCGGGGGGCTGAAGATGTCCATGATCCGGCTGAAGTCTTCATCCAAGCGGGAGCTGAAGAGGTCCATGATCCGGCTGAAGTCTTCTATCAAGCAGCATCTTCAATCTTCTTTCTTCCGGATCCATGTTCATCGCGCCGACGCGGAACATCCATCTTCACCGACGACTTCCCGACGAATGACGGTTCCTTTAAGGGACGTCATCCAAGATTGGGTCCCTCGAATTCCGATTGGCTGATAGGATTCTATCAGCCAATCTGAATTAAGTTAGGAAAATTCTGATTGGCTGATAGAATCAGCCAATCAGAATCAAGTTCATTCCGATTGGCTGATCCGATCAGCTAATCAGATTGAGCTTGCATTCTATTGGCTGTTCCGATCATCAGGGCTGGTAAGGTAAAAGAGCTTTGAACTTTTTTAATTTAGAATAGGGTAGGGCATTTTTTTATTTTGGGAGGCTTTGTTATTTTATTAGGGGGCTTAGAGTAGGTGTAATTAGTTTAAAATTGTTGTAGTATTTTTCTAATGTTCGTAAATATTTTTTTATTTTTTGTAACTTAGTTCTTTTTTATTTTTTGTACTTTAGTTAGTTTATTTCATTGTATTTATTTGTAGGTATTGTATTTAATTAATTTATTGATAGTGTAGTGTTAGGTTTAATTGTAGATAATTGTAGGTATTTTATTTAATTAATTTATTGCTAGAGTAGTGTTAGGTTTAATTGTAACTTAGGTTAGGATTTATTTTACAGGTAATTTTGTAATTATTTTAACTAGGTAACTATTAAATAGTTATTAACTATTTAATAGCTATTGTACCTGGTTAAAATAATTACAAAGTTGCCTGTAAAATAAATATTAATCCTAAAATAGCTACAATATAATTATAATTTATATTGTAGCTATATTAGGGTTTATTTTACAGGTAAGTATTTAGCTTTAAATTGGATTAATATTTTGTTAGATTAAAATTATATTTAATTTAGGGGGGGTATTAGTGTTAGGGTTAGACTTAGCTTTAGGGGTTAATACATTTATTATAGTAGCGGTGAGATCCGGTCGGCACATTAGGGGTTAATTATTGTAGGTAGGTGGAGGCGACATTGGGGGCGGCAGATTAGGGGTTAATAAATATAATATAGGGGTCGGCGGTGTTAGGGGCAGCAGATTAGGGGTACATAGGTATAATGTAGGTTGCGGCGGTGTACGGAGCGGCAGATTAGGGGTTAATAATAATATGCAGGTGTCAGCGATTGCGGGGGTGGCAGATTAGGGGTTAATAAATATAATATAGGGGTTGGCGATGTTAGGGGCAACAGATTAGGGGTACATAGGGATAACGTAGCTGGCGGCGGTGTACGGAGCGGCAGATTAGGGGTTAAAAAATTTTAATAGAGTGGCGGTGATGTGGGGGGACCTCGGTTTAGGGGTGTATAGGTAGTTTATGGGTGTTAGTGTACTTTAGAGCACAATAGTTAAGAGCTTTATAAACCGGCGTTAGCCCAGAAAGCTCTTAACTATTGACTTTTTTC